>NW_007255547.1:744141-768024 GCF_000164805.1 Carlito syrichta
GCCTCGACCCACTGGGCTCCGGCGATCCTTCCACTTCAGCCTTCCGAGTAGCTGGAATTACAGGCACACACTACCATGCCCAACTGATTTTTTGATTTATTATAGAGATGAGGTCTCGCCAAGTTGCCCAGGCAAGTCTCAAACCCATGGGCTCAGGCAATCCACTCACCACAGCCTCCCAAAGTGCAGGATTACAGCCTGAGCCACCGAGCCTGGCTGGTATAAAATAATTTAAGATGCTGTTTAAAGTCTGAGGATCAAAGGAGTCCCATGTCCCAGGATGCATTCTTGAGTACACACTGCAGATAGCCAGATGGCCCATTACCCATCTGAATAAGAGAGAAGTGAAAGAAAGGCGTCCCTAAGCTTTTCCTCCTCCAACCAACATGTGTGATGAATAAGGACAGAAGAAAGGAGAGCATCCCCTCACTTTTCTGTCCTTCTCTGCTCATGGCATCCCCTTGGATGTGAGCCTGACCTCCATCCAAGTATGGCGATAGTGACCCAGTTGGTAGGAATAGTCACTCTCACCTATGCATTAATACCTGTCCTACATGCTGTCAACTCTGCCTCTGGATTCCTCAAACCTAGCATTCCTCCTTACCAGACTAGGTCTTCAAAAAAGCCTTGGAACAATTGGATTTAGAAGCAGGATTCTGACAAGGGTAGGGGTTATCTGGGATTTTCCATGACCCTCTGGTCAGGAAGCCCATGGTTTGAGCCAGGTTACAACATTCAGATTACTTTCCTAATAAGACCCACACATATGGAGACACGAAAGTACTGGTAGGATCTTTTGAGGCAGTCCCTGACATCTTCCAAAAAGCCTAAGCCCATCATCAGTCAAGCATTTTAACGTAAAGTCTGCATGTTCTTTCAACATTGTTTGAGTCCTTAAATGTAGAGACCTAACTTCACAAGACTTAAATTCCTTATATAAAGCAGCTTCTCATTCTTGCAAATTACATTGCTTCCTAATATGAATAAAAAGAATGAAACCAAAGTTTCCTGCCCTTTGCCTCTCCAACTAATGGACACACCTTATCCTGAGCTTTTATCTAATAGGGGTCAAACCAGTTGCCAACACTGTCTAGTAATGCCAGCTCCCTAAACTACTAAGACACCCACGTCACCAAGAACCAAGTGGGGACAGGACCCTTGGCAATCCCAAAGAAAATGTGATAGGAGAGACTGAAAAAAGCATTATAGGAGAGACTGGAAAGCCTTCTGCTGACACCCTGTCAGGCTGTCGTGAATTGGGACCAGACTGGAAGCCTTCTGGTAACACTAAGGTGTAGCCTTAGCCAGATGCCCTCAGTTGCCCCCAAGCTTCTTCAAATTCCACACAACTAGACCTTCATGAAAAGAAACTGGATCAGAACAGGGTCAACATTCCCAACACCTGAGAGTGATGGGGGTTTAACCAAGTCCTCTCCAGCAAGCCTGACCTCTAGATATTATAGACCGGCAGTTGTGCTATTCACTTATAACTGGCTAGCAGAGTTCCAGTAATTTGTTCTTTAGACAGAGTAAAAAAAACTTGAGGATGAGGTTCCTCGGAGATGAAAATAAAGTGATAGATCCGCTATAACTCACCCTTCCATAGAGTCCCTGTTCGGGTGTCAAAACCAATGCGGATATTTCAGGTCAGCCTGGACTTCAAGAGTGTCAGCTCAATGGGTTGGCTAGCCAAACCCCAGAAAGGGTCACCAAGGGGCTGGTAAGCCTCAACCCAGAAGTGTCAACTCTAATGGGCTGGCAAGCCAAGCCCTGAGTGCTGCGATGGCAGGAGCAGGGGGGACGACTGGAAAGCCTTGCCTGCAGGGTGTTGGCTCTAACAGGCTGGCAACCCAAGCCTTGAGAGTATTGCTGGTTTGGTGGGCTGGCAAGCCTAGCCCAAGTCTCGTCTGCTTCAGGCAGCTCTCCTGGTTCATCTAACTCCTTCGGCTGACAAGCCAGCTTCTTGGGTGTATGACTTTTCAACTCTGTTGATATTCTGCAGCTCTTCAGGTTGCAGCTTTTCAGGGTCCAGCTTGCAGCTTTTCAGGTCCAGGTTCTTGTTTCATGCCCAGGAAGAATGAGGGACATGGACAGATGTAAAGTGAGTAAGTAGAATTTATTGAGAGGACAGAAAAGCTCCTGTGGTGGGAGGGGACTGGACAGGGTTGCCCATCTGGGGCCAAAAACTTGGTGCTTATATAGCCCTAAGTCCAAGCTGATTGGCTAGCATTAGTTGTGAGCTATAGCTGTTCTAATGGGTCAGTATTAAGATAGGGGTCTAATGGTGAGCCTATTGGTTGTTTTTTGACCCCAGCAGTTGAGTACCTAAGCTCAATTTGAGAGGCACGCAGGGAATTGTTTACCAATGCTGAGCCTGAGAGGCCTGCCAGGAGTTCACTGCATTGTTACCAGAGGACTGGCCAGTCTGCCTAGCCTTTCTCTAGCTGTCTCCTGTCTCAGTGGTATAGCATATGATGCACTCTGGAGTTTTTGTTTGTTTGTTTTGCAGTAGAATATCATATGTATTCTGTTGCTATTGGATGAAATGTTCTGTATATCTGTTATGTCTGTTTTGTCTGTCCTGCATTATAAATGTACTGTTGTTTCCTTATTTAATTTTTATCTGAATAATCTATCCATTTATAAAAGCGAGGCATTGATGTCTCATATTATTATTACATTTTTGCTTATTTTTCTCTCTACTTCTATTAAAATTTGCTTTATATATTTAGGTGCTCTTATGTTGTATTCCGTTATATTTACCATTGTTATATAGTCTTGATAAACTGACTATTATTATATACTGACCTACTTCAGTATATGTTGTTGTGGCAATTTTTGACTTAAATGATCTTTTGTCTGACATAAATATCACTGCTGTCTTTTTGTTTTTAATTTGCTCAAAATATCTGTTTCATTCCTCCATTTTCATTATATGTGTCTCTTGGAAGCTAAAATGAGTCCCTTGAAGGCAGCTTCAAGTTGAATCTTGTTGTTGTTTTTTTCCACTTAGCTGCTGTAGTACAGTGAACAATTTATTTTCTTTACTTTACTTTTAGAGTAATTACTGATAGGTAAGGACTTATTACCATTTCGTTCATTTCTTTTAAATGTTGCAGATCCTTTGTCCTTTTGTTCTTTTCTGTCTTTTTTGTGATTTCATTTTTTTTGGATAGTGGTAAGAATGCTTTTTTTTTCTATTTATCTTTTCTATATGTATGAAGAGATTTTTGTTATTGCCACAAGTCTTCTGTAAAACGTTTTATAGTTATAGCAGCCTATTTTAAGTTGATAACAATTTAACTGAAATAAAATGCAAAATCTCTACACTTTTACTTCTCCCCCTTAAAAGTTATGCATATCTCTATCATTTGACTCAGCAATTTTACTTATAAAATCTACCAAAGAGAAGTAATACCTAGATCCACACAAAGACTTATAAAGACAGTTTATTTCAGCATTATTAGTGATAGCCAAATAGTTAAAGGAAACCAAAAGTTTTTCAACTGGTGCATGGGAAAACAACATGTGATATGTCCACACAATGGAATAATGTTCAGCAATAAAAAGAACAAAATGCTTATATTTATTCCAGACCTAAAGAACTTCAAGGCCTTAATGCTAGGTAAATAAAGTTAAATGAGAAAGTCCATTTATTTTGTTATTTCATTTGTATTATCTATAAAGAGGCAAATTTATAGAATTCAAAAACAAATCATAGGTTGCCTAGGGTTAAGAGTGGCTGTAGATATTAAGTGAAAAGAGACACAAACATGAGAGAACATTTCAGACTGATGAAAATGTTCTAAGCCAGGCTCAGTGGCTCAGCCTGTAATCCCGTGCATTTGGGAGGCTGAGGTGAGTGGATTGCCTGAGCCTGTGGGTTCGAGACCTGCCTGGGCAGTGAGACCTCATCTCTACAATAAAATAATAAAAAAAAAATCAGCCAGGCATGGTAGTGCATGCCAGTAGTTCCGGCTACCTGGAAGGCTGAGGCAGAAGGATTGCTGGAGCCCAGCAGGTCGAGGCTGTGGCGGCTGGGAGCGGCCACTGCACTCCAGTCTGGGTGACAGAGTGAGACTCCAACTCAAAAAAAAAAAAAAAAAAAGAAAAGAAAATGTTCTAAAACTAGTTTGCAGTGAGGGTTACATAGATCTAAAAATTTACTAAAGATATTGAACTGTGCAGTTATCATGGATGAATTTTATGATATATAAAATATCCTTCAATACTGCTATTTAGAAAAGTAAGTTAAGCATATTTTAGAAATTAAAAATCCATTTTTCTCATAAGTAATATAAATATGGATATATCTATATGTATATAGGTGTGTATTTGAAAATTCTCAGATACTCTGTAAACCCCATCTTTGTATAGAGGAATAGAACATCAATAAGGAGGTTGGTTAGCTTGTACATTAGCATCATGTTGTTCTAGTTTTTTATATGGTTGTTCATTAGTTTTTAGTCAAGTTTAGTGTTTTTCATTTTATTTGTTTCAGTATTTGTGTCTCTTTTCACTTGCTAATCAGTACACTCATCTGTTTTCCCTCTTACTCCTCTCTCTCTCCACCCCCCTCTTCTGCCCACTGCCTGCTCCATTCTTTTCCTTCTGTTAACCTCATATTGCTTTCAGGGAGTAAACTTACAACCCCACTGCATGATCAGATTCCAAGGCAGTGGGAAGTGGGTTTCAGACTATCCATACAACTGTTGGTGGATACTGGGATCTGCAGAGAGATTTTAAATCATCGCCCCCCCCTTAATTAAATCTCAGAACTGCAAAAAGGACTTCCCTCAACCTACGGTCCAACTCCAGAACTGAACAAAGCAAGAGGAAATACATTAGGAAGAATAGGAGATTGAACAAACAGAAGTAAAAGCAAACCCTCTACCCCAGAATAACAGAATTAAAGAAGATGGGAAAGTGAAGGGAAAGGAAAAGTAGGGAGGAAAAATCTGCACAAATTAAGAAAAACCAAAAGAAGAATATAGGGCTCACACAGAACCCTGGGAGGTCAGACATTGAGAAAACAGACTTTGGAGCACAAACAATGAAGAGCCCCCAGAATGATTGGTCACATGCAACAACCCAGACATCAAGGCATTCATAGAATAAAAAAATTGAAGAGAGACAAGAAGAAAATAGGAAGGAGCTGATGACAGAAAAAACAGCAGTAAAGAATACTGTGATGGAAATAAATAACAAACTAATAATCATGGAAAGAAGAATTAGCTGAGAAGAAGAAAGAATCTCAGAAATTGAAGACCAAAATACAGAACTAAACCAAACTGTCAAAAACATAGAAAAGAAGCTTAAAAAGACAGGACAAAACCTTCAAGAGATGAATGATTACTTCAAGATACCCAATTTAAGAGTAACTGGCCTTCCTGAGGCAGAGAGAGAGTCATAGGTCACACTGGAACAAACATTTCATGAAATCATTCAAGAAAACATCCCTTATCTCATCAGTGATGTAAAAATTCAAACACAAGAGATTCAGAGAATCCCTGCAAGACAACAAATGAGAAGACCAACTCCCAGACACATAATAATTTGCCTAAACAAAGTAGCTATAAAAGAAAATATCCTAAAGGAAGCAAGAGAAAAAGTTCAGACTACCCACTGGGGAAGACCAATTAGAATAGCAGCAGATTTATCTACAGAAACCCTCCAGGTTAGGAGAGCTTGGAGCCCTATCTTCAAAGTTCTAAAAGATAAACAAATTCAACCAAGAATAACCTACCCAGCCAAGCTAAGCTTCTTCAGTGAGGGAGAATTGAAATCTTTCCCAGATATCCAATCCCTAAGAACCTACACTGCCACCAGACCACCTCTACAAGAAACACTTAAGAAAGTACTGAACACAGAAGAAAAGGAAAAAAGAACAACATTCTTCATGAGAGTACAGGCAAAAGATTAAAAACACACATGAGACCAGGCTCGGTGGCTCAACCTGTAATCCTGTGCTTTGGGAGGCCGAGGTGAGTGAATTGCCTGAGCCCGTAGGTTCGAGACCCACTTGGGCAACTTGGCGAGATCTCATCTTTACAACAAATAAAAAAAAATTAGCCAGGCATGGTAGCGCATGTCTGTAGTTGGAAGGCTGAGGCAGAAGGATTTCCCAAGCCCAGCAGGTTGAGGCTGCAGTGGCTGGGAGTGGCCACTGCACTCCAGTCTGGGTGACAGAGTGAGACTACAACTCAAAAAAAAAAAAACAGAAAAAACACACATGAACCAACTCAAAATCCAAAAGAAAGACAACAAACAAACAGGAACAACAACTCTGTTTGAACCTTATGAAAGGGATCAACTCTCGCATTTCAATAATTAGCCTAAATGTGAATGGACTAGATGCACCAATGAAAAGACATAGAATGGCAAAATGGATAAAATATCACCAGGCAACAATTTATTGCCTTCAAGAGACTCACCTCACTAGAATGGACACTCACAGACTCAAAGTAAGAGAATGGGAAACAATCTTTCAGGTGAACAGAACACAAAAGAAAGGACAAAATACCCTTTAAGCTATCAAAAATTTTAAAAGATACAAAAGGCCACTACATAATGATAAAGGGTTCAATACATCAACAAAAAATATCCATCTTAAACACATATGCACCCAACATAGGAGCGCCAACTTTCAAAAAGCAGCTTCTATGTAAACTCAAAAAAGATATCAACTCTAACACTATCATAGCTGGGAACTTCAATATCCCACTCACAACCCTAGACAGATCATCAGGACAAAAAATCAGCAATGAGATGCAGAACCTCAATGTGACTCTTGACTAAATGGACTTAATTATACCTACAGAACACTCCATCCAATGACTACAGGGTACACATTCTACTCATCACTGCATGGAACATACTCTAAGATCAATCACATACTTGGCCATAAATCAAGCATAAGCAAATTTTAAAAGATCAAAATTTTACCATGCACCTTCTCGGACCACATGGAATAAAAATAAACATCAACACCAGGAAGGTACCCCCAAAACCCACAAAGATATGGACACTAAGCAGCATGATGCTAAACAACTCCTGGGTCAATGATGAAATCAAAACAGAGATTAAAAGATATCTGGAAACAAATGAAAATGAAGAAACATCTTACCAAAATCTCTGGGATGTCACGAAAGCTGTGACAAAGAGAGGAATTCATATCTCTACAAACGCATATGAAGAAAATGGAAGGATCACAAATTAACAGCCTAATAAGTCACCTAAGAAAACTGGAAAAGCAAGACCACCAAAATCCTAACTTCACCAGAAGAATTCAGATCACCAAAATAAAAGCCCAAATCCAGGACTAGAAAAAAAAGATAATACAAAAAATCAATGAAGCAAAAAGCTGGTTCTTTGAAAGGATAAACAAGATGGTCCCCTAGCTAGACTGATGAAGAAAAAGAGAGAAAAACCCCAAATAAACACAATCAGAAACACAAAAGATGAAATCACATCTGACCCTGAAGGAAATACAAAAGATCATTAGAGACTACTATGTACACTTGTATGGAAACAAACTTGAAAACCTTAAGGAAATGGAGGACTTTCTAACATCACACAACCTGTCTAGGTTGAAACAAGAAGAAATCAAGACCTTAAATAGACCAATAACAATCAAGGAAATTTACTATGTAATAGGAAAACTACCTACATAAAAAGCCTTGGACCAGATGGCTTTCCAGCAGAATTCTACAAGACATTTAAGGAGGAGTTGATACCAGTCCTACTGAAGGTATTCCAGGTGATTGAGAAAGATGGAACTCTCCCAAAATCATTTTATGAAGCTAATATCACATTGATACCCAAGCCAGATAAAGACCCAACAAAGAAAGAGAACTACAGGCCAATATCTCTGATGAACATAGATGCTAAAATTCTCAACAAGATCCTAGGAAACCGTATTCAACAACACATCTCAAAAATCATTGGAAATGATTGGAAAATTGGAACTAGACAAGGATGCCCACTCTCACCCCTCCTGTTCAACATAGTATTGGAAGTCCTGGCTGGAGCAATTAGAGAAGAGGAGGCAATCAGGGGTATCCAAATAGGAAAAGAGGAAGTCAAGTTATCTCTCTTTGCAGAGATATGCAAATGTGATTGTGTACCTTGAAAACCCAAGAGAATCTGTCAAAAGCCTCCTTACATTGATAAAGGCCTTTGGCAAAGTCTCAGGATACAAAATAAAAGTATAAAAGACAATCGCATTTCTCTACACCAATAACAAACAAACAGAAACCCAAATAAAAAACACAATTCCATTCACAATAGCCACAAAGAAAATGAAATACCTTGGCATCTTCCTAACCATAGACGTGAAAGAACTTTACAATAAAAATTACAAAACACTGCTCAAAGAAATCAAAGATGACACAAGCAAGTGGAAAAATATCCCATGCTCATGGATTGGAAGAATCAACATTGTGAAGATGTCCATCCTACCTAAGGTAATCTACAGATTTAATGTAATACTCATCAAATTACCAGCAACAGTCTTCTCAGACCTAGAAAAAACAATACAGGAATTCATATGGAAACACAAATGACCAAGATAGCCAGTACAATCCTCAGTAAAAAAAAAAACAAAAAAAAAAAACAACAAAGTAGGAGGTATCACATTATCAGACTTCAAACTTTACTATAAAGCTACAATAATCAAAACAACTTGGTATTGGTACAGGAACAGACATATAAATCAATGAAATAGAATTGAGATTCCAGAAGCAAAACCTCAATTTCTCAACCAACTCATCTTTGACAAAGCCTCCACCACCTACCACTGGGGAGAGGAGAACCTATTCAGTAAATAGTGCGGGAAAACTGGCTGACCACATGCAGAAGACTCAAACAAGATCCCTATCTATCCCCATACACAAAAATTAACTCTAAGTGGATTAGAGACCTAAATGTAAAATCTCAAACCTTAAGAACCTTAGAAAAAGCAGGACACACCCTTATGGAAATTGAAACTAGCATCGAATTCCTGAGCAATACACAAAACGCATGGGCCATAAGATATACAAGTGGGACTCATTAAACTGACAAGCTTCTGAAAAGCCAAAAAAAACCATCAAGAGAGCAGGAAGACAGACCACAGACTCAGAAAAAGTATTTGCCAACTCCAGGTCTGACAAAGGCCTAACATCTTGGATCTAAAAGGAACTCAAACATGCTGAAAAGAAAAAAAAAGACCCCATTATAAAGTGGGCAAAAGATATGAACAGACACTTCTCAAAGGAAGACATCCTAGCGACCAACAGACACATGAAGAAATGTTCATCCTCACTAATCATCAAGGAGATGCAAATCAAAACTATACTGAGATACCACCTAACTCCAATCAGAATGGCAATGATCAATACCTCAAAAATAACAGATTCTGGAGAGAATGTGGTGAAAACGGAACACTTCTACATTGTTGGTGGGAGTGTAAACTAGTGCAACCTCTGTGGAAAGCAGTGTGGTGATTCCTAAAAGCTCTAAATATCAACCTCCCATATGAGCCCGCAATCCCCCTACTGGGAATATACCCTGGAGAACTCAAATCACTCGATAAAAAAGATACCTGCACACATATGTTTATCACAGCATTGTTCACAATAGCAAGGACCTGGAACCAACCGTGCTATCTATCAAAAGAGGGCTGGATTAAAAAAATATGGTACATATACATGATGGAATACTATGCAGCCATGAAAAAGAACAAAATCATGAATTTCGCAGCAACCTGGATGGAACTACATTCTATAATACTGAGTGATCTCTCACAGAAACAAAGATCTGAGTATCACATGTTCTCACTCATATAGTGGACCTTGAACATCTATCATAACAGTACAAGAAAAGGATTGACAATGGTGGGAATCTATGGGGGGGTGTGGGGAGGGGAAGGAAGGTGGGACTAATGGTAGTGAATATCTGTCTGGGGATGGGGAGACACCCCTTATCAACAAGGGTGCCTGAACGATGCATATTTGTAAACCTAACCCTTAACTGTAACCCACAATTTTATTTATTTATTTTTTGAGTTGGAGTCTCACTCTGTCACCCAGACTGGAGTGCAGTGGTACCCCACAATTTTAAAATTAAAAATTAAAAAAAAAAAGAAAATTCTCAGATAATAAATAGTAAGACTTGATGAAAGAATAGAGAAAAGCTAGAACAATAAAACAGAACTAGACTCAAATAGGATTTCTAATCAGCATACTAAGAATTATTGAAAAATGTAAAAACACATAATATTCCTACATTACTTTGCTGTTTTCCTTGATATTAACTTTTTAATTTTTGGAATTGGTTTACTGTTGAGTATGTGTAAAGAAACTTATGTGCTACTTTGAACAAAGCAGGAGTGCAATATAATGGTAGAAAAATATTCCATGAGATTAGGGAACTCAAGGATAAGATTCTGACTGCAATACTTTGCAGAACCAAAGAAATGTTATCTTTTTATTGTCATTCCTATTTCCCTTTCTATGAATACTAATTCCTCTTTCTTGACAGAAAGCAAATGTCATTGTTTATACCAATAGTAAATTCCTTCTTCCAGTAGCACTCAACTTATCAGATGATGAGTCACACAGAGAATTAATTATTGAACTAATGCTTCCTCTCGCAAAGTTAATAAATTCTGAAAAGTTTTATATGGGTTCAATTTGGGGTCAGTTAAAATAAGAAACTATGAAAGGGTCAAGAAGTATAGATATGCCTCCTCTCACAGAAATTAAATGATAGTGATGAAAGTTTATAGCCCAAGGTAGATATACTATCTGGGTGATATGTTACATAATGTTCACTATGTTATTTCTAGACTTATTTTTATAAAAGATAAATTTTTAATTTAATTTGTTCATCTACATATAGAAAATAAAAGAGATACCAGGAGGATATAAAGAATATTGTCCAAAAATACCATTAATATTTCAAAGAAGGCATACTATGTCAAAATGCTTATCTGTTCTTTTTTATTGCTTTTTGATTTATTTTCAAAAAACAAAATACAAAAATATTCATAAAAGAGTGGTAAAAGTGCTAACTTATTAAAAGTGAGTATTGGTCCTAATAATGCACATTATTGACATTATTTTCATAAATATTAATATCGTTTTTATCAGGTTCATTTGAGAAGTCATTTGTATCACTTTACATTACTGAAAGTTTTGGTCTAGTTATGCCAGTAAAATGAAGCTTTGCAATTATGTTTTTAAGAACAAAACTTTTTTTGGGTAAAATATTTAAGTCAAAATCACAAATGCCTACAATATAATTATAATCTAATCCATAAGGAAATCAGATTTCTGTCAAAAATTCTAAGTAGGATTTTTATTAAATGATTTTTTACTATTTTTACAAGTTCAGTAGTTTAACAGCTTCTGACACCCTGAGATAGTAATAAATAAAAAGTTTTGGTAGTTATTTGACAGCAACTTTAAGTAGACCATGAGCTCAACAATTTTGACTAATTTATTCTTTGCAATGTATATAATTGTTTAAGTCTCTATTTCAGAGAAAAGGGCTCTTTTACGAAGTCACACATGCCATGACAACCTATTTGGGACTGATGAATGATACTTTCATTATGAATAAATACTGAAATTTCTCCAAAAAAAAATGGTCTTCATTACTCAACCCTTACCTTTCCTTGCACATAGAATTTTTGTTAAAGGCATCTTGACCAAACAGCAGCCTTACATGAATAGTCATAGCATGTGGAGTAGCAACAGCCATGAGTTTGTAAATGCCTTTTCCAGAAATAGACGAGGTTTCATTGGGTGAAGCAGAGAATCCTTCAAAGTTACAAATGGGAGATCTTGCTGGCAAATTGGGATCTAAAAGATGCTCATAACATTTGTTTTATGGTTATTGTGGTGAACAAGTTCTTAGATTTTGAAAACTAAACATTTTCAGGATTCAGATTCAGAAATGACATTTCATCACTTTTATTACATATTTGTTAGAAACGATGTACTAGGCCCAGCTCACACAAGAGAGAATGTAATTATATATAGGAGGTGGGAACTTTTAGGCAATTTCTCTGCTCAAAACTACTCTTTGTCTTTCCTTCTCACCTGGACTACAATAAAATTTCTACCATTGATCAATACAGACTTTCATACTCTAAGATTGCCTCCTTCCCACCATCTCTTTGACTATATCCTTTACCTCTTTCCCCCTTATAATACCAATCTAGTCATTCTGACCTCCTTATTCTTCTTTGAACATACAAATCCAGCAACTGCCTCAGGAGTTTAACAATTTTCTTTGTCTAAAATTTTTTTGTGCAATATCAAATTGTGTTCTTATTTCCTTAAGATGTTTATCAAATACTGCCTTACCAGAAAATTTCTATGCTATGGTTTGAATGTGTTCTTACAAAATTCAAGTGTTACCAGTGTGATAATATTAAGAGGTATGTCATTTCAGAGAAGATTAGCCCAGAGGGATCCTCTCTCATGCATGGGATTAAGGTTTTCAGAACAGGTTTCATACAGTTTCCAGAGCTTGCCATTCTGCCATTTGAGTGTTTCTTGTCTCCAGAGGATAAGGTAATAAGGCATCATATTGAAAGCAGAAAGCATCTCTCACCAGACTGTCAAACCAGGATGCAGTAATAAGAGATCATTTTGAAAGCAGAAAGCATCTCTCACCAGACTGTCAAACCAGCTGGTGCTTTGCTCTTGGAGTTCTCATCCTCCAGAAACTGTAGAAAAAAATTTGCATTCCTCATAAATTTTGTAGTCTGTGGGATTGTATTACAGTTGCATGAAATTGACTAAGATATAGTTTAATTTATAAATTCTTCATGACCACTCAATGAATGAATGAGATAGAGAGACAGAGATAGAGATGGGGGATAGAGAGATAGAGAGAAAGAAAGGAAGGAAGGAAAGAAGGGAGGGAGGGAGAAAGGGAAGGAAAGAAAGAGAGAGAGAAAATAAAAAAGAAAGAAAGAAAGAAGGGAGGAAGGGAGGAAAGATGGAAGGAAGGGAGGGAAGGAAGCAGGGAAGGAGGGAGGAAGGAAGGAAGAAAAAAGAAAGGGAAAGGGTAAAACAAATTCACTTTCAATGTCACTTACACTATTTGTTTAAGTAGACTCAACATCAAAAAATACATTCTGATTATGTTTTTCTCAGGATTGAATGCAGCACTCTAATCTCTAGATATTATCTCCCTCTTCATTTCTTCCTCCAGTACCACCTTCTGCATTTTTATCTTGCATACCACAGCACTTCATTATTTAACCACTGTGTTAAATCCTTCTCTGCCTAAAATATTTAGAATGGTTTCTATTTTCCTCACTAGACACTTACTTTTATAAAGGTGGTCTCAATAATAATCCCATTTGACATACTTTCAAGACTGGGAATTGCTTTATCTGACCTGATATCGTTTAAATACATTGATCATCACATTGCCATGGGAAATGAGATATCAGTAGCTTGTGTCATATAGTGGCAAAGAGTTAATTAGATTATGAGTTGTGATGGCCTGAAATGAAATGTTTATTAAAAGCAAGGATTTTGGAGACCAAATGCAGTGATTGCCAATATTTGAGGAATGAAGACCACAGGAACTACACCACTGTGCTAGTTCCTTACACTAGCAGCAGAGAGCTTGACTAAAGAAATGACCAGCTAATATCTCTAAAATTTCTGCAGTAAGACATTCAGAGTACCAAAAATTTAGTATAGTGACCTTAATATCAATGAGGCATATACCAATTTAAATAAGATTCAAATGTATAGTACAAAATGAAGTGTAGGAATGCACTTAGTAACTTTGAAAACATGAAAAGTATGCTATTAAACATTTCATTTATTGCATTTATAATTGTACCCTACATCTTTAAAATAAAAATAATAAACTTAAAAAATTAAAAGATAAAAGAGGAAAAATTACTTTCTACATTACAGGCATTTTCTTAACACCAGTCCAAACAAAGATAATCATCTTTTGTCAAAATTTTCAAAGTGTTGAACAAAAATCATTATGAAAACAAAATGTTCCAATGTAAAATGTACCAATGGCTTTCAAAGTGGGATATATGTAACACATGAAAGTTAGCTAAGATATTATAAGCATCATATATAGATGGAAATGTTTAAATAAATCAGTTTTAAATCTTCAATTTCATTTACTTAATATATATATATATATATATATATATATATATATATATATATATATTTTTTGAGTTGAAGTCTCACTCTGTCATCCAGATTGGAGTGCAGTGGCACGCTCCCGGCCACTGCAGACTCAACCTGCTGGGTTCTGGCGATCCTTCCGCCTCAGTCTTCCAAATAGCTGGAACTACAGGCACACGCTACCACGTCCGGCTAATTTTTTGATTTATTGTAGTGATGAGGTCTTGCCAAGTTGCCCAGACGGGTCTCGAACCCGTGGGCTCAGGCAATCCTCTCACCTCAGCCTCCCAAAGTGCGGGATTACAGGCTGAGTCACCGAGTCCGGCTTACTTATAATATTTTATAATCAATATAGATGCACTTATAATGAATATGCAGTGACTTTCATTTTCAAAATCCTTCCGACTTTTTAAAAGTAAAATTTTTCTGCATAGCAGTTTGTTTGTGGTGAATAGTTCAAAAGTGTAGCAATGTCATGCACTTTACACACACACACACACACACACACACACACACACACAAACACAATAAAAACCTTTATCTAATGTGAATCTAAAGACAATAATGAAACCAAGAATTGAGTAACAGATTATTTTGCAAGTCAAGTGGAGTCTATATTTTTGCTCTTTACAAAATAAAATAAAATATGTATTTATTTGATAGATAATTAAAAATACTTTTAAAAAATGACTATGTGTCTTATATAAAAACATACACATAGCCCAATAAAACTATATAGAGAGCCCAGAAATAAATACCCACATTTATGATTAATTGATTTTCCACAAAATTGACAAAACTAAATGATGTGGAAGGAACAATTTCTTAGTAAATGGTATAGGGACAACTGGATATCTACATGCAAAAGAATGATATTAGACCCTGTCTCACATTCTATGCAAACATCAACTCAACATGAATTAAAAACTTAAACATAAGTCCTGAAACTGTAAAACGACTAGAAGAAAACTTAAGGGAAAACTTTGATGACATTGGTCTGGGCAATGATTTCGTAGATATGAACACAGAAGCACAGGCAACAAAAGTAAACACAGAAAAATGGGAATTAAATCAAACTTAAAATTTCATCACAGACACGAAAATGATCAACAGAATAAAGAGACAACCTAGGGTATGGGAGAAAATATTGGCAAATCTTATATCTGATAAGGGCTTAATATTCAAAATAGCCATGAAACTCAAACCACTTAGTAGCAACCAAACAAATAATCCAATTAAAAATGAGCTAAGAAACTGAATAGACATTTCTCAAAAGAAGATGTACAATGGCTAACAGACATATGCTCAACATTACTAACCATCAAAGAAATTCAAATTAAAACTGCAAAAGATTCCACTGCATACCAGTCAGAATGCCTGTTATAAAAAAGATGAAGATACATTCTGGTGGGGAAGCAAGGAAAAAACCATTGCACATTGTTGGTGAGAATGAAAATTAATACAGCCATTATGAAAAAAAAGTATGAAAGTTTCTCAAGAAATAAATACAGAGCCATCATAGAATCCAGCAATCCCACTACTGAGTGCATATCCAAATAAAATGAAATCAGTATATCAAAGAAATACGTGATCTGCCATATTTATTACAGTATTATTCACAATAACCAACAAATGGAATCAACCTAACTGTCCAGAAAATGGTATAGGGACAACTGGATATCTACATGCAGAAGAATGATATTAGACCCTGTCTCACACTGAATGGGTAAAAAAAATTATACACACACACACACACACACACACACACACACGAACACACACACAATAAGATGCTATTAAATGTTATAAATGAAAAAAATTCCTGTATTTGTGATGACATGAATGAATCTGGACATGAAGGGGACATTATATTAAATACAATAACGCAGCAGAGAAAGACAAATTCCCCATGATCTCACTTATTATGTGGAACCTAAAAAAGTTTAACTCATAGAAGTAGAAAGTAAAATAATGATTACCAGGTAAAAGATACGGATGGAAGAGTGGGGTTGGAAAAGAGGAATAAGTTCAACAGATCTATTGCACTGCATGATGACTATATTTTGTAAAAATGTATGGTATTCTTGATATTGCTGAGAGTAGATTTTGTGTTCTGATCTCATTAATAATAAAAATGTGAGACAATGCTTATGCTAATTAGCTAGATTAACTGTTTTGCAATGTATACCTATATACAACCTGTTGTACAAGATAAATATAAGTAATTTTGTCAAATAAAAATTAGAAATTATTTTTAAACAATCTAAAAATAACTAGACAATAGAGCCCTTTTATTTTTGGTATGTAATGTAAAGGATGCTGAAAAGGTAAATTTCAATAACAAAATGTCATTTTCATTTGCTTACTTGTATGAACAAAGTATACGCCACTTATATCTGTAAAAAGAATACAGCCGGGCTCGGTGGCTCAGCCTGTAATCCCACGCCTTTGGGAGGCTGAGGTGAGTGGATTGCCTTAGCCCGTGGGTTCGAGACCCGCCTGGGTAGCGAGACCTCATTCCTTCAATAAATCAAAAAATCAGCCGGGCGTGGTAGCGCATGCCTGTAATTCCGGCTACTTGGAAGGCTGAGGCGGAAGGATTGCTGGAGCCCAGCAGGTCGAGGCTGCGGAGGCAGGGAGCGACCACTGCACTCCAGTCTGGGCAACAGAGTGAGACTCCAACTCAAAAAAAAAAAAAAAAAAACAATAAAATAGGTGTAGTCGCCCACTTTATTTTAGAAATAAGTAATTTTGATCATGAATACATTAATTAGTAGAAAAAGTTACTATTTTTCTCATCTTAGCATTTTATGATTGCTATTTACATTGTCTTGACCATGTCTGTATTAAAACTGTGATCATAGACATTTTTAAATGTTCAGTACTTAGAAGTATACATTCAATATAAATTAAAAATATATGCAACTTTTGCAGTAAAGTAATATTTAGTTAAATTAGTAAAGATTATTCCACTAAAATAACAAAATTAAATGACCTTTTTGAAATCTACATACATGCATGTATACATATGTGAATTATATGTATGCTTGCATATGTATAAATGTATATATGTACTATTAAGGATTCAAAAAATGATGTAAAATTTTTTATTATTAAATTATTTATTTATTTATTTTAATTGAATTGTGAGTCTTATATTTTCATTATATTTATATTCTATTGACTATATTAAAATGCTTTAAAAATTACTGTTTTCCCACAGGAGACATCCTTATGGAAATTGGAACTGGGAACCAATTCCTATTCAGAACTCTAAAGGCCAATACCTTAATAAATATGATAGACAAATGGGACCTCATCAAATTAACAAGCTTCTGCAAAGCAAAAGAAACCATCAAGAGAGCAAGGAGACACCCCACAGAATGGAAAAAAAAAATATTTATCAACTGTGTCTCTGACAAAGGCCTAACATCTAGGATCTACAAGAAACTCAAATGCACCGAAGGGAAAAAAACAAACAACCCCTTTAAAAAGCAGACAAACGATATGAATAGACACTTCTCAAAAGAAGATATACTGGCAGCCAACAGACACGTGAAAAAGTGCTCAGCTTCATTCATCATCAGAGAAATGCAAATCAAAACCACATTGAGATACCACCTAACCCCAGTAAGAATGACCATCGTTAATAAAACTAACAACAAAGGATGCTGATGAGGATGCAGAGAAAAAGGAATACTTCTACACTGCTGGTGGGAATGCAAACTAGTGCAATCTTTTTGGAAGACAGTGTGGCAATTTCTGAAGGAACTAGAAATCAATCTTCCATATGACCCGACGACACTCCCCCTACTGGGAATATACCCAGAGGAACTCAAATCATTCTACTAAAAAGATACCTGCTACCTGCACACATATGTTTATTGCAGCTCTATTCACAATAGCAAAAACATGGAACCAGCCATGTTGCCCATCGAAGTTGAACTGGATAAAAAAAAAGTGGTACATATACCCAATAGAATATTATGCAGTTAAAAAGGACAAATATATGGACTTTGCAGCCACCTGGATGGATTTGTAGTTGATCATACTCAGTGATTTATCACAGAAACAAAGAATAGAGTTCCATATGATCTCACTCATAAGAGGACCTTGAACAATTATAATGCAATAAGAAAGTGATTGGCAGTAATGGGAAACTGTCAGGGGAGGGGTGGTTGGGATTAGCAGTTGAGGGAAACTGCTAAGGGAGGGAGGGGCACACCTCATCAACAAGGGTACCTGCATGATCAATGTTTATATACCTGACCCTGAATTGTACCCAACATCTTTATAATAATTTTTATAATAAAAATTTTAAAAACATAAATAAATAAATAGAAATCACTGTTTTCCATATAATGCTAATTACATACTTGGAACTTTTAAGATCATGATAAAATGTTAATTGTCAGCATAAAGATAATAAACAGATACACAGTTTAAAAATATTTTAGATGTGTGCTATCAGTAATGATTGAAAATAATTGATATTTACTATGTGCAGTCTATTTCATAGAAATGTGAGAAAGAAGCCTAAGTCACCTTAGGAAAGCTTAGCTTGAAGTCTGCAGATTATTAAAAGTCACTATAATGATAATTAAACTAAAGATGGAAGCAAGAGAATTAGTTCCAAGAACCTTAACATGAGCTCATGTATGTACAAGTAAAACAGTGCAGTAGTTCAGCATGGTTTGAACATGAAATACTTATGTTTGAGTTGCTTTCCTTTATTTTTTTTTAAAGTTTGATGCATCCAAGAGTATCCATATATTAAATAAGATTCACTAAATAAAACAACTTTTATTAAAACATAGTTTTAAAAATAAACTTATTGACTTCACTTGAAGGGAAAACTATTATAGGTCACTAATTTAAAATCTCCAATTTGTCTTTTGTTGATCACAAAATAAAATTATACATTGTTATTTATCTATTTTACTGAAAATATCACTTATTGTGCATATATTTTAATTTTATAAGAAGAAATGCCACATTGTATTATAAGTGAACATCATGATATACCATGTGGCGCCAAATTTGGAAGTAATTAATATTCTGTTATTGTCTTTATGATGCAATTGTTATAGAAATTAAACTTTACACTCACAAGATTTAGAGTCTATAATACTGAATGAGCTATCACAGAAACAAAGAACTGAGTATTACATGTTATCACTCATAAGTGTACCTTGAACAAATATTGTAATAATATAAGAAAAGGATTGTCAGTAGGGGAAAATAGCCGGGGGGGGGGGGGGAGCGAGATTGCAGTAGTGGAATTCTGCTGGAGGAGAAGGGACACACCTCATCAATAAGGGTACCTGAATAATGAACATTTGTATACTTAATCCTGAATCATGCCCCCACATCTTTAAAAGTAAAAAAATAAATAAATAAATAACCATGGGGAGGAAACAGTAACAAGATGTGAAATGAAGGGCATGTAATGTTTGAAAAAAGTCATTTATTCTGTTTTTATTTGGAATAAAAATCCTTGTCCATGCAATAAATAGAAATTCAAGGGACCGGGATGTCAGTTATGTTGACAAGTCGAAGCCAGCGAAAGCAATAACTGGTCAAGTAGCAGCCAAGTTAAACACAATTCAATAAAGTCACAAAACTAAAATAGGAAATGACTAAGGAACATCCGAAATCTGTTGTTGCTGTTTTGTTTTCTACTATCCTAACTGTTTTCTCACTGGGGCCATTGAAACCAGAGTAAAAGCATTTCTAATTGGGTAGTTGTGGACCTCATCATTCCGCATTATATCTCTCTGATCTGAAACAGAGAGAAAAATAAGTAGAGAGTCAAGGGAAAAGAAATCACCTTCAGAGGGATGATGAACAATGAGATGTGTAGAGAAGACTCAAGATGTATACATGACAAAGCAAATTCAAAACAATGATGTAAGCTTGCTGGTACGCAACCAGGGGTAGAACTGAAGCTAGATTGCAAAGGGATTTACATTTAATCTACACTCTATGGATGCAATCTAGACAGTTATTTACGCTTTCCCTAGGAGATCAAGCCAAGAAACTGGTATAGGACCATGTTTACTTTCATGTTCCTAATAATAGAACCTAATCTCCTCCACCAAACTTCATCCATGCACAAAATTCTATATTCCTTTAATGTACCTGACAGATGCTCAGAAATTTCCTTAAAGATTTCCAGATGCCTCATTATTTTAAGCTTCAAATTAACTTTTCAAACTTGCTTCCAGCAGAACATAGGTGTGATAGAGAAATATTCAAATCTATATAAACTGGAATTCAAATTATTTTGTTGTCTTACAGAAATAATCCGTCATATATGGAAAATACATGAAGTCAGTTTGTAAGTCCACACAAATACTGCATTTAAGAAATCACTAGTATCACAAAGAAAGAACATATTTTAACTGCATTGTTTATTTCTCAAATCGGGTCATTTCATTTCTAGAAAGCACTGAAACAGCTAGCTAATATATAGTAAGCAAAGTAATTACATTGCAACTGACACATTTTTCTTAACAAAAATGACTGATTCAAACAGTTGACATTGTGTATTATATTAACTGATCATATTATTTTCTCATTTCTTCTCAGTCCTTATTTTTCAAAATAAGTGCCATGAAAGAGTACATATTTATCCTAAAGATATATACTATTATTACTATATATTTCCTATGTTAATATAAATGAAACATGATAGATGTTATATTATTAAGGTTTATATTGCAAATACTCTTTCAGTTGTCCATATTAGAAAGGTTCACTTGGTACTCTATGAGGCAAACGATTCTGCTTGTCAGTTTACCTCACAGATCTAGAAATAATGAACACATCAGATGTTGACCTCAAGCAATATTCCTTCTGATTTGTTCCTTTTCACAGCACACTTGGGTTATGTCCCATTATTTTCCATGCATTGTTTCATCTCATGAGTTTCAGAAAATAGAGAGGTGGGGGAGGAGGAGAAATAGAGAAGAAGATGGATTTTTCACATTACAGAAAAAAAATGCTTTCAATAAGAACAAAATATGTTGAAAAGCAAAATCCATCAAAGCTCTTTATTTAAGAAACAGATCTCATAGGTTTCTCCAAACTAGTGTGACTGGGTATTTGTTTTTTGCACTCTCCTCTAAATTATTCTTGAATATTATAAAAGCTAGTGGCCTCAACTAACACATTTTTGAAGAAGGATTTGAATATTAATATCTGTTGCTACTTTCTCTTTTTGGAAAGTCAGCTTTACTATAAAAACAAATATACCATATAAAAATAATTTTGAGAATTATTAAATTCTATTGCCCTTTGTATATCGGTTTCACGAACATGTTATTAAAGCATTTAAGTACAAATGTAACTCTTTTACAACATATGTGTTTACTATTTTTTAGAAGCTAAGTTAATTTATCCTTTTTTTTTCTTCTTGTTATCATTTCTGTTTCCATCATACATATATTTCCCTTATCTTTTTGTCTGTTCTGATGATTCATGATTATCTTCCAGGAGTAGAGTGTATGAGAGGCTAATAAAATTAGGCCATCTAACTCCTAATCAGCATAAATCAGAAAAAAGAACATAATGGCATCAATGATGTTTTGCCTTATAACTTTATCTCTCAAATATTTATGCTAAATTCCTCACCAGTTTTTTTTAACTTTTCAGTGAAGACCCACCATATCAAATCCAGTTGTAATTCCAGCCATTAAGCTCAATTTAACTCATAAGAAGCATGTGTTATTTTCAGGCATTTGATCTTGAAGACACCATTATTATTATCATGTACAGCTTGTATGTCTTAGACCATACATTTGTTGACTTGTTAACCAGGTATATGAAATAATCAGCTTTTTACCTTTGAGTATTGATTCTGTTGTAGAAATAAATATATATATTATTGTCATAAAACTAAGTGGGGTAGACCCACATACGATATATTACAAATGGATTCAAAATTAGATCTCAATTCTATGATTTATAAAAAAGAAAGATGTGAAAAAGCAATTAATCTGAAATTTATTTTAAAATAAAATAATGGAAAATAATACATCTGGTAACTTCTGTTAGAAAGTAAACTGTAGTTATGATATTATTTTTGAGAAAAAGTGAAAAAAGTGTATAGCTTGCTTGTGAGTCTAGCCTGAAATTATGCAATGATACATAAATATGGCAATACTAGTAAGAAAAAAAAATAAGGAGAAATAGTGGAAGACAGAAGATAATGCAAGAGCCATGAGACATATTAAAGGCATAAACTGCTTGATGAAATTCCCAGAAACATTAAAAAGCATAAACAGGGCCCTTAAAAAATGCAAAGAGACAACAGATAAGAATTTACCTCACTAATCATCAGGGAGATGCAAATCAAAACCACACTGAGATACCTCCTAACTCCAGTCAGAATGGCAATTATCAACAACTCAAAAAATAACAGCTGCTGGAGAGGGTGTGGTGAAAAGGGAACACTTCTATACTGTTGGTGGGAGTGTAAACTAGTGCAACCTCTGTGGAAAGCAGTGTGGCGATTCCTAAAAGCTCTAAAAATCGACCTTCCATATGACCCCGCAATCCCCCTACTAGGAATATACCCTGAAGACCTCAAATCACTCTATAAAAAAGATACCTGCACACGTATGTTTATCGCAGCGTTGTTCACAATAGCAAGAACCCGGAAACACCCATGCTGCCCATCAAAAGAGGACTGGATTAAAAAATGTGGTACATATACACGATGGAATACTACGCAGCCATAAAAAAAAACAAAATCATGAATTTCGCAGCAACCTGGATGGAACTAGAGTCTATAATACTGAGTGACCTCTCACAGAAACAAAGATCCTAGTATCACATGTACTCACTCATATAATGGACCTTGAACATCCAATGTAATACTATAAGAAAATGACTGACAGTACTGGGAAACTATGGGGGGCAGGGGAATGGGCTTAACAGTCGCAAATATCTGTCTGGGGATGGGGAAACACCTCTTATCAACAGGGTGCCTGAATGAAACGTAATTGTACACCTAACCCTTAACTGTACCCCACAAAATTCTAATAAAAAGTATTCATTAAAAAAAAAAAAAGAATTTACCAAAACTGATGAAAGACAGTGAATGACAGATCCATGAGAGGTTTGTAATTTCCAACCAACACATGATAATTAGGAAAAAAGCACAAATAAGCACTTGAATAAATTTTAAGAGAAGACAGAGAAACCAGAAAAAATTATTGATATGCAAATTTAATAAATTGATTATTTCACAGATAGTGATATCATTTATCTAATTTAAGATTATTATAGATCATATAATTTTATTGTCAAGAATACAGAAGCAAACCCATTGTTTGATACCAGTTAAAGTTGAGAAATTTGTAAAACTATTAGAAAATGATGCAGTAGACATTACCAATTTCTGTGCAATTAAAATATAATTTCCCTTGCTGGAAGAAGTATATCATCCTAAATATAAACTGTATTAAGAATATACAGCCGGGCTCGGTGGCTCAGCCTGTAATCCCACGCCTTTGGGAGGCTGAGGTGAGTGGATTGCCTGAGCCCACGGGTTCGAGACCCGCCTGGGCAGCGAGACCTCATCTCTACAATAAATCAAAAAATCACCCGGGCGTGGTAGCTCATGCCTGTAATTCCAGCTACTTGAAAGGCTGAGGTGGAAGGATCGCCGGAGCCCAGCAGGCGAGGTTGCGGTGGCCGGGAGCGGCCACTGCAT
>NW_007255547.1:768078-772086 GCF_000164805.1 Carlito syrichta
TGGGACCCAGAAATAATATTCTTCTTTTTATTTAATATTAGAGGCAGGGAATTTACTCTGCAATTAACATGTCCTGGATAGTTCCAATACCAAAAAGCACAAGTCAAAGTAATACTTTTTGACATGCATATTTCTCACTAGTAATTGAGCTTATCAAGTAAGCCATAGAAGATATTTATTATTTTCTTCGACCAGAGCCATTGTGTCTGCCTCTGTTTATTTTTTAAGTAAGAGACCAGACTGGACTTCACTGTCTTTAGACAACACAAATTAGAAAATAATTTGTAGCCGGACTCGGTGGCTCAGCCTGTAATTCCCCGCCTTTGGGAGGCTGAGGTGGATTGCCTCAGTCCGCGGGTTCAAGACCCGCCTGGCCAACTTGGTGAGACCTCATCTCTACAATAAATCAAAAAGAGCCGGGCGCGGTCGTGCACGCCTGTAGTTCCAGCTACTTGAAAGACTGAGGCGGAAGGATCGCTGGAGTCTTGCAGGTTGAGGCAGTTGGTGGCCGGGAGCGGCCACTGCACTCCAGTCTGGGTGACAGAGTGAAACTCCAACTCAAAAAAAAAAGGAAAAGACAATAATTTGTTATAATTAGATATATGATTGCACATTTTGCTAACAAAGACAAAAATCGTGACAAATGTGTGTTCAACTATTAAAGCAACAAGTAAGATTGAGTCCTTGTTATTGAAACAGAACAAGTTAGAAATGGTAGGGCATGGTCACTTGTATCAGTGAAATGCCACTTCTTTGGGTCAGTTTGTATTATCACTTGGTTGGATCACTGCATCAGCCATCTAACAGTTCTATTTTCATAATTAAGGCCTCTTCTGATCTGAGACAAATGAACTTTTCAAAATTCTGTTTTGGCTTATGACTTCAAAACTTCCAGTGATTTCCCTTTATTTTCAAGATAAATTCTTGAATACTTAAAATGAATAAAAGGACCACGTTATTTGATCTTAATTTCTACAGTCTCAACTTTTATTAAACTCTATTTTTGAACTCCTTATTTCGATCAGTAAAGTGCTATTTGCAATTCAATGGGAGTAAATTACTTCCTGGCATTTGCATAGACCCCCCCCCCACACAACACACAAAGCCTGTCTTCTGACCTTCTTCCAGATGTTGACTATATCCTTTTAAAAATATTCTCCTATAGAGATCAATTTCATGTGTATTGCAGCAACAGATTAAAAGTGCCTGTTTTCTGTATATCTTCTTTGCAAGAGTTACCTTCATGAAGAAAGATATCTTTAATCTATCCACTCTATTCCTCAACATTAAATAAAGTTCTGGCATAATATAGGCACTTGGATATTTATAAAAAGTATAAAGACTATGTAGGCAGGAAGTAGTAAAGTGTAGCTCTTCTGAGAAATGACTTCGATTATATGCTGTATCAGAAAAGCCAAAAGTGTGATACAGAAAATTAACACGAGTGTGGCAAGTGGAATGTGGGAGCTCAGCATCCCAAGCTATTGATAGCAGAAGATACTTTCTTCTTGAATGTTTATCCCTGAAACAAAGATTCAAGGTGTATTAAGATAAAGAGATCTGTAATAATATGACTTTTCTGTTAGGAAGTCGTTTTCAATATTGGAGCAATAAAGACAACATTTGCTAGGGGGTTAATAATAAAGTTTCCATCTAGAATATGTGTGTAGATTGCACAGAATCTCTGACTTCTAGAGAGAAAAACAACCTGTGTGACTTCCACCCCCATCTCTTTTCCCCTACCTTCCACGATTATGGGATAAAAAAACCTTTATTTATAGAAGCTTTATAAAAATGTGAGAAATTGATTTTGTAGATTTAATATTTTCCCTATTAGCCATCTTATATGTTTGCTATTCAATTTGCCAATACTTTTCTATATTTTTGATATTATAACATTATCAGGTAAATTAGAACATTCTTCTGTGTGTTTCAAAATCAAAACAAAGCCAAAAAAGACAAAACAAGCAACCAATCTAATAACAACAACTACAACAAGCCTCAGCCATTTCCTAAAGTGTTAGCAGATGATGATATAATATAGGCCTACAAGACTATATTGGTAAATACAGAATTCTGAGGAATCGAACAGCAATGACAAGCTAAAAAATTAGATGCATAGATTTAAAATTTCACCTTATTTCTTTTTTCTTTAACCAACAAGTAAGTGGAGAAACTGAGAAAAACTCTCCTAATGACAGATCAAAGAATATTTTTTGATGTTCAATTTAATGGAAATGATAAACTCCACAGAATAAAATTTAGATTATTTGAATTGTTTTAATATTAATATGTATTTTATTGAAAAAAATTATTTGTATGAATTTTAGCAAAGATAGAAAAGAATAAATTAAGAGTATGAAATCCTAGAACATCCAATTTAATAAAGTTATTTAGACAACTTTCTAGTCTATTATAGAAAATATAAAATAAATAATTTTGGATTAAAAATCTCTTTCTCTACCAACTGTATGATATTTTTATCAATCTTATTCTCATAATATGCACTTCTTATAAAACTATCCTAAGTTTATTAAGCCTCTGAGGAATCAAAGCTGTCCTTAATATTAGTGCTTGCATTTTTTTTCCAATCTGAATTTATTTAGTCCTTAGTTTAACAATTTTAGGTGAGGCAATAAAATGTGCAAATTCAGGGGAGTGGTGAGGGTTACTAATAGTCTAGAGAAACATCTGACAACCATGTTAGGGTATGACAATGTTTAACATGGTAACAGAGGATATAGAAAGAGCAAAATTGTTGAAGGTCTGTGTTATGGGAGAAGGAATAGATATACGTAGCTCCAAAAGGTAAGTCAGGCTAAACTCTTTTTAAAAATTAAATATAAAGAAGAATTCTTTAATAATTGATGCTATAGATTGGCTAGGTGGCACAAGATGTGGTCTCTGGGACTATCCTGCTGAGATTTGTGGAGCAGGCATGTTTCTTCGCATCTTCCCATTTACAAAATTGGAAATGACAATAAATAAACAAATCCAAGGGTTGACATTTGAACAAATAAGATAATGTTTATAATCATTTGTAAAAATATTTTATCATGTAGCATTGTTGGATATTATTATTGTTGCAATTGAGCCGATCATTTTGTAAGATAATCAGTTTTCTGCCATCAGAAGAACATGTTGACATATTTTAGGAAAAATTACTATCTTTGTTAAGAAAATTGAATTATGTGATATTTAAGATAATCACAATGTAAAGAACCCAGTAATTTTAGGTAAGTGTTCTAAATAGATTGCCTTTGGTCAAATAGAATATATATAATGTAGCTGGCTGGATATGGAAGTACATTGTTTGATAAGTGTAATTCAAGAAGTTTCCAGTGTAGAAGAATGGATAGGGTAGATTTTAGTGGGGTTTACTAAGTTGTCCTTCATTACTCATAAGTAGAAGAAAAAGCAATGTTCTGCTCTATAGTAGGTCCTTAGTAAACACTTGTTGAATTATTGAATATAAAGATAAACTGAGAATATAGGATAAATTCAGAGGGTCACAGCTTTGAGTCAACTTCTCTTTTTATCTCCAGTAGTGTAATATCTGTTATTTTTCTTTCTCTCTGATTCCTGAAATGATAGGCCAATACTGCTTGCAGTTAGGATTTAGACATTTTACATTGAAGTCAGTGTGAAGCTCAATAACCTTATTGAGAGAAAACAACCAGAAATAAATTGTTACAAAGCCAATTTCCCAAAAGAAAAGCTGTCAAGTTACTATGTAGCAGAGCAAACTGGAAATGCCAGCAAAGCTTTATCCCTATTAAAAGTTAAGTTTGCTGTTTTTGTAAATTGTTTATCTATATCTCTCACTGAAAACTTGAAAGGTAATACAAGACCCAATCTATTTTTTTTTTTTTTTTTGAGTTGGAGTCTCACTCTGTCGCCCAGACTGGAGTACACTGGCCGCTCCCTGCCACTGCAGCCTCAACCTGCTGGGCTCTGGCGATCCTTCTGCCTCAGCCTTCCAAGTAACCAGAATTACAGGCACGTGCT
>NW_007255547.1:772106-811968 GCF_000164805.1 Carlito syrichta
GCGGGCTCAGGCAATCCACTCACCTCGGCCTCCCAAAGCACGGGATTACAGGCTGAGCCACCGAGCCTGGCTATTTTTTATCTTATAAAATAATATTTTACTTATTTAAAATTCCATTTGCCAAACTCACTGTTCAAACATTTTTAATTTTGAGTTTCTGTCCAAGATAATTTTTTAAAAGTCTATATAATCCATGAAACTATGTAGTGAGTACTCTGTATATTTTCAGTGACATATGGTTTAAATGCAAATGGAATTTTTCAGATCTTAAACATATATACAACCTGCCATTTTTCAGTTTCTTCAAATTGATAAAATAGTGTGTACTTTTAAAGTGGTATATATTATTAGACATTTGACTAAGCTAAACAAAAAAGTCTGAATATGTGCTCTCACTTCTTCCCCATATGGGACTCATTGAGGTCTTTGATAAGCAATCATATTGTTTCTAGTATTACCTTTGAAGAATGGTTTCACATAAAACCTTGAAAAACAATATAAAAGACAAATTTTTCATGCAATTTTTGCCAGAGAAAGAATGAGCAGAATTACAAATTCACAATCAATGGTCTTACTTTGGTAGAGCATCAATTGTTTCCATGCAATATTAATGTGATCTATTAAAGAGCTTTTATTTCTACTTTAATAAATCTTTCCAATGAGAACATGTATATTTTAGGAAGTCAAACTATATTATTCTGCAAATGACAGTGTGTAAAATATTTTCTGAAAAAATATTTAAATCAGAAAAGCTATAATTGTTTAGACAATCAGCTTTGACAATAAAAAATCAACATTAATTATAGGCTAGACTTCTAGGCAATAAATGTGACATTTTAATTAATGTTAATGGGAATTTTATGTTATAATTTTCATTGCTCTGAAAATATATTCTTATATAAAGGGCATGTTTTATTTTATTGTGATTGCTAAGTATTATTTTTTGCCTTTGATATCATAAATCAAGAATATTTAAGCCTTGGTAATATAACTCAACAGAGAAAAATAATTTTAAACTTTTTCTACCTGTTATATTAGAAAAGTTTAAACAAAAAACAAACAATGAGAAAATAATCAGTGCTTTTATAGATATACAATCTTACTTATAATTTACAGAAGAAAAGTTAGCTTTGATTTCATTGCTCATAATGCATAGTGAAAGATTTAGCATAGTTAAAAAGAAAACCCAGATTATATATACATAATCTTTCTAATCCTAAAAGTAAAAAAAAGTTATAAATATGCGTGTGTGTGTGTGTGTGTGTGTGTGTGTAATGAAAGCTCTGATTTTGCTGTTTTTCAGACTGAATCAAATAAATCATCCCACTGTTTCCACGTCATCTACTCCTAGTCCCTTTATTGATTATATTTCTTCCTTTGAATTTCACAGGACACCAGAAATATGGTTTATTTTCATGGAGTTAGAAATTCCGTGTTTCAACTACTGCTGAGATGGTTGATGGAGACATGTTTTATTTTAGAAGAAAATAATTTATCAGAAATAACATGCTGTGCTATGAGCTCTGTAAGGGCAGGTACATTATGTTATGAAGTTTGTCTCTCAGTTTTTAAAACTTATTTTCTCATTTTGTTAACATATTCTGTGTTATAATTTTCATGGAGGCAGAAACTGTATCTTTTTTATACTCTTGTATCTTCACCTGATGGATGCCAAGTTTTTATTTATCTATTCATTTGTTCAATAAATGAGTATCTAAGAATTCTAGGTATGTAGTGTACAGCAATGAACAAGACCCAGAAGGGCTCTTCCCTATTTTAATCTAGAAGGTACAAAGACTTTTTATGTTTTTTTAGCTGAGCCAGTATGTTTTCTCTTTGTAACTGTCCAACAACTCAGTGAGGCTGACATTATAATACATATGTCATGGGTGAGAAAAATAAAGCAAAGACCAGTTACCAACTTCATCCATGGTCAAAAGTCAACTGTGGGTGCTGCATCAGAATTTGTGTATTAAATATATTCCCTCGATGTTTCTTCAACATTGGTAGATTACTTTTCAATTCTTTTATTATTTTATCTGAGGGGTATTTATACATTTAAATTCAAGGTACTTAATTTAAATCTATGCATTAATAGTACTGAAAGGTTCAGAAAAATAGAAGTGTCTCTGGAGAGCAAAGTCCAGAATGAGCAAGAAAGCATCAGAATACCAAACTTTGGTTTAAAGTAATTTTACTGCCATCATGACAAAGAAAAATCATCAAACTGTATCTGTATTTATAAAATGATGTAGGATTAGAGGATTCCAAAGTTCCCTTTAAATCCTTTATGACTATATCTAACTGCATTAAATGATAAAAAAGATTATATTTAATACAATACCATCATAGATCCCTTAATGGCATTTTGGAATAAGGTATTCTACATTAGGGGGGTTTTCTAAGTAGTTTAAGTAATCCTGAACTATCGTTAATCATTTTACTTATGGAAATCTTGAAAACAGTTATTGTGTTGTGTTTTTTTTTTTTTATTTTTTTTAGTTGGAATCTCACTCTTGTTGCCCAGGTTGGAGTAAGTACAGTGGCATGCTCACGACCACCACAACCTCGACCTGCTGGGCTCAGTTGATCTTTCCACCTCAGCCTTCCAAATAGGTAGAACTACAGATGCACGCCACCATGCCCGGCCTATTTTTTTATTTTTTGTAGAGATGAGTTCTCACCAAGTTGCCCAGGCTGGTCTTGAATGCCTCCAGGCAATCCTCTCATCTCGGCCTCCCAAAGTGCTGGAATTACAGGCTGAGCCACAATGTCTGGCCGAAAATACTTATTGCTATATTGCTCTTCTGTGATTCTTTACACATTATTATGAACATATATTATTAAACACTACCTAAAATTATCTCAGTGTACTTTGTTTTGTTAGTGTTATCATTGATTTTTAAAAATTTTTCTGATCTATTTTTCAATATTAGGCTATTACTTTTCACAATTGTCTTCTCTAGTTACACTCTGTAGAGTTTTCTTCTTATCTTTCTATGTAGACATAGGAAAAAAGAGAATAATATTATTTTTTAAATTCCACCTTTGCAAAAAAGGATCTTATAAACTTCTGACCTAAAAATCGATATAACTTCTCTGTGGGAAAAAAGAAAGGAAGAATATGCATGCAGATCTTTGTGCTCTGTGACTCACTTACAGGAGATTGTTTTTATTTTTCCTACATTTTATGCTCCATTTTAGGAGACTATTTTAACTTTTAATAAAAATCTGTTAAAACTTGGCTTATAAAAGCATTAAAATATTTGTTGACTCTAGGAATGCATTCATGCAAACTAAATAGTAGAGCACCATGAATAGCAATTTATTTACCTTTAAAAACTTAAAACAAAAATGAAAAAAAGAAATGGTGACTATAAGATTATAGACTGATGTTACCATTGCGTACAAACAACTTAAAGAACTTTGTATCTACTTATCTCTGTCACTTATAAGGCATTCATTGCCACGGAGATAATCTACTATTGCTTACTTTATATTGGTTGTGTCACTGAATGCAAGTGTGACTTAAAATTGTTGGATATATCATATTTATTCCTTGTTTATATTTCATAAAACAGGACTCAAAATAAAATATGAAAAACTGTAGAGAATAAGTTGTTTTAAGTAGGATGAGAATAAATGTTGAAATATCTATTTCACATATAGGTAAGTCAAATGTGAAAAAGATGATACATATATGTATAAGGGAGTGATTATGAAACACAATGATAAATTTAAACAAAATTCAACTTTAAGCATTTCTATGCATGCATTCACTAGTGTTTCTTTTCTATCCTCCATATATGTGCCTTTATACATCCTCTATTCTTTGATTTATAACAGTTGTTATGAAATAACTGTTGTGATAATAGTTAAATTCATTTTTAGGTTTGATAGAAACAAGATGGCATCATAATTCTAGAATTCATCATACTAGTTGTTCATAACAATAAACAGAATTTTCTGCAAATATTTGATTCCAAGGGAGTTATTTAACTGAATAAGACAATATGAAAAAGAAATGAACTTTCTTCTGGACCTTAAACTATTAAAAAATCAAAGTATAATATTTTGTAGTCTTTGTCTTTCTTTTATTATGACTAACTACAGGTTTTATTGACCATAAAACTATGCAATTCTTTTAAAATCTAACCATACAAACTCTTGAAATAATTTATTTTATTTTATCACTTAAAATAAGATTTAGCTCTTCTCCGAATTATTCATAGAATGATAATACATTATTTTTAGAAAAATATAAATATTCCAAGTATAATAATAGAATAGTAGAATAATCATTTTCTATTCCATATCATCCTCATAATGTATTACTTTATTCGCTTATAACTGAAGAAAATCATTTTTATTTAGTTATCTGCTCTTTAGCATCTCAATATCATTGTGGACATCAATATAATCAATTATGTATCTATAATATTCAAAGCACAATAAAACTATGAAATTCTATAGTATAAAATGCATATTATGCAATTATAATATATGTATCTATAATACATGCATTATGGATATTTAATTTTCAAAACACAACAAAAATTAATTTATAGTGTACAATGCATACTATGTAATTATAGCTATATATGTATAATCTATCATAAATATATATGCAGTTGTAATAATTCTTATATCACATTGAGAGTATATTATCACTTTGAAAAAATAACAAGCAAATGGTTTATTGTTCTTTTGATTTAAAGTTATCAACTTTAAATTTTCATATAATAATTTCAATAAATTTGTTTGCCCCCATTAACTAAAAAGAGCATATTCTTTCTCTACACTTTAAAAATCTAACATACTTTAATTTAAATCTACATATAGTGACATTTAATTCAAAAATATTTTTGTCTTGTTTTAGTTTATCTTTTGTTTCTCTTGCAACATCAAATCTCTTCAAAAAGAATGCACATAACATCAGCTTAGCATTTTTAGATGTTGTACCAAAGAAAAACCTGTTAATTAAGTATTCTCTCCTATTTTTTCACAAACTCAGTTCATTTCTCAGTAGATCAGATGAAATATGAAAAACAAAATTGAAATTTGCCAGTCTGGGAAACCTAAATAACATGAGATTGCTCAAGAACGGCTGAAACTTTTTAAAACTATTTTATAGTAATAAAATAGAGCTATATGTGGATATCATGTAGTCAGTACAACCCATGAATCCTATTTCCATAGGTTATTAAAGTTTTAATATATAATAAAAATTTTTCCATATGATAAATGCATACATCTCAATAAGGTGGAAAATATAAATTGTCTGCCATTTTTCTCCTAAATGCTTAAACATATTAATCTACAGTAAATGCAAAATTTAAAAAAGCAGCTACTACATGCATGTTGCTCATTTAAACCATTAATTATGTCATAAGATGATAATTATAAGTGGAGTGTAGGGGTACAATAACATTTAGATTATGAATCTGGGTGTTTCTTTCAAACTCTACTCAATTCCTTCCTGCTCCCAATTCTCAATTGCCCTGTATTTTTTTTTTCAGTTGGAGTCTCACTCTGTCTCCCAGACTGGAGTGCAATGGCTGCTCCCGGCCACCGCAGCCTCGACCTGCTGGGCTCCGGCGATCCTTCCGCCTCAGTCTTCCGAGTAGCCGGAATTACAGGTATGCGCTACCACGCCCAGCTGATTTTTTGATTTACTGCAGAGATGAGGTCTCGCTGCCCAGGTGGGTCTCGAACCCGTGGGCTCAGGCAATCCACTCACCTCAGCCTCCCAAAGGCAAGGGATTACAAGGCTGAGCCACCGAGCCCTGCTTTCCCTGTATTCTAACTTATGTGTATGCATAGAATATATCTTCTAATATTCATATGTGTGTGTTTGTAGTCATTCATAACCTTTTAGGAAACAGAGTTTTCACATACTTATATTGCCACAATTCCTAATAGATTTCTTTATGCAGATAATAATATAAAAATTTTTGCAAAATATAAGCATGACTAAAATAAAATTTCTGTATAATGAAAGATAATGCATTGTTTGATATAAATTGTACAAGAACATGTAAGCAGAATTTGAACGTTTCAAATTAATCCTGATACTCACAAGCATTAGTGGTATACCTTCCCCCTTCAAAATAAACATTATTTTTATAAGTTTGCTTTTTTGCTACGTAAATTATTTCAGTTACTTAATCATTTTAAAAGTTATATTAATTTTTTTCACTTCACTAAGATATGTGTTATTCCTTAGAGAATGCATCTTACATGAACCATTGTTGGACTCAGTTTGCCTATAGGTCTAGAAGGAACAAATACTACCAAGAGTTTACTTTCCTTGATCTTGTGACCTAATTGAAGAGCTTCTGTACTGGCAGCAAAAATGTGCCCCAGAATATCTTTTGGTGATGATTGAGAGAAAAGTTCCAGAATAGAAAATATCTAATGAAAGTAACCTCAAGCCCAACACAAATTGGATAAAGGACAAGGATCTCTTTTAAACATTTCTTTTAATGCCCGAGGTGATATGTCTTCCTTGAACTGAATAAAAATGGTGAATATTACATGATAAGTAGGCATGTAGAAAAATTTCTGGTTATCTTGGAACCTAGAACACATTGCCAAATTTTATATGTTTTTCTATTAAGTAAATATGCCAAGTATTAGCCATGTAGGCCTCATTTTTTTTTTTTTTTTTGAGTTGGAGTCTCACTCTGTCACCCAGACTGGAGTGCAGTGGCCGCTCCCGGCCACCGCAGCCTCAACCTGCTGGGTTCCGCGATCCTTCCGCCTCAGCCTTCCGAGTAGCCGGAATTACAGGCATGCGCTACCACGCCCGGCTGATTTTTTGATTTATTGTAGGGATGAGGTCTCGCTGCCCAGGAGGGTCTCGAACCCGCGGGCTCAGGCAATCCACTCACCTCAGCCTCCCAAAGGCACCGGATTACAGGCTGAGCCACCAAACCCGGCTGGCCTCATTTTTTTTAAGGAAAAAATAAGGCCAAAGTAGACTGTCTCACACACTGTGATCATTCAGGCATATTAGAAGAACACTTTTAAACTAGAAGACGAATTAAAGTTGAATACGGTAATGAAAATAAGCAAATGACTGAAATACCCAAAGGGCTTGACTTAGTATTACAGAGTATACGATGTCTAGCAGAAATTAATTCAATTTGTTTGCATCTATGTGTGTGATGTTGTGCAAATAAACATGATCTCTCATCTCCTGAACTCGTTACTCATTCTCTGCTGTTATGTACTGAAGTGTATTCCCTTAAACTTCATATACTGAAGCTCTAACACCCAGTGCCTCAGAATGTTACTGCAACTAGAGATATGGTCTTTAAACACCTGATTAAGCTTGAATAAGGTAATTTGAATTGACCCAAATCCAATATGCCTTGTACCTTTATGAGAGAGATCAGGGTACAGACACAGACACAGAAAAGATTATGTGAAGACAACAAAAGTTAATGGTCATCTACCAGCTAAGCAGAAAGTGCAGGCCCTCTGATGAAACAAATCCTGCTAACATCTTGGTATTGGTCTTCCACCCTCCAAAACTATGAGGAAATAAATTTCTGTTGTTAAGCCACTCAGTCTGTGGTAGGACTAGCAAAGTAATACATCTGCTGAATTGATTTCCTCTTGAAAATATGTTATATGGATCTCCAACTCCATTGTGTTTCATTATGAATTCTTTGGATTTGGTATGTCACTGATACTCTTGCACCATCACTCATCTATGAAAAATTGTACATTCCTATGTAGATTTGAATTCTCAGTGCTTTTTAAAATTGTTGTTAATTGTTAAAAGAGTCATTTTATTGTAAAAACTCTGGTAGAGGTCGAGCTCGGTGGCTTAGCCTGTAATCCCAGCACTTTGGGAGGCTGAGCGAAGTGGATTGCCTGAGCCCGAGCGTTCAAGACCAGCCTGGGTAACTTGGCAAGAACTTGTCTTTATAATAAATGAAAAAAATTAGCCAGGCGTGGTAGCGCACCCCTGTAGTTCTGGCTACTTGAAAGGCTGAGGTGGAAGGATCGCCTGAGCCCAGCAGGTCGAAACTGGGATGGCAGTAAGCGTGTCACTGCACTACAGCCTGGGTAATGAAGTGAAATTCCAACAACAACAACAACTCTTGTAGAACAAAATAGAAATATGGGGGGGAGGGGGTTACTTTGTTTATTCACTCAAATGTTTACAGAAATAATATCTACATATGTAATATTTCAGGTATAATGTGTACATGTGTAAACAGTTACATATAAGAGTACTACTATATTCTGCTATGTATTCATTTGTAGTCTGAATCTGCTGAGTGTCCTTTCAAGAAATTTAATACTCATTTGGAAAGCCAATTTTTGAAGTGATCTTAGAAAAACACACTTTAGTTTACAACAAGAAAATTAAATCTGTCTTGATGTTAGCATTTAGCCAGAACATATCCTTTATTTTTTAAATCTTACTGGAGCTTAAACATCTTTTCCACACCTATATACAGAGTAGTGAGAAGTTCACCTCTTAGAACTGCAAAACAGACAATGGAGCTATCCTGGATCCCTACTTCTTAAATCAAAGACATTTTAATGGAGAAAAATGCCTTTGTATTAGATTTAAACACTGTATTTATAAAAAAAACTTTCCACTTCCTCTCACTACGGAAAGAAACAAAATAATATATTCTCGGCTTTTTGCTGATCAGTTTCTTTGATAAATATTTAATAATTGAGCAGAGTGTAACATTATTAAAGAGCAAAAAATACAAATAAAGGATATCTCATTATACCTACCCTTGAGAAACAATTAAAACTCGGAAAACCCTTTTCCAAGCTATCACACAGCAGAGGGAAGATGGTATGAATGATAAATTTGCAAAGAAAACAGAAGTACTGGGGGAAATAACTTTGGTTATTTACTCAAATAATGTTTACAGAAATAATAGCTACATATGTAATATTTCAGGTATACTATATGCATGTATAAACAGTTGCACATAAGAGTATTGCTGTATTCTACTATGCATTCATTTGTAGTCTGAATCTGCTGAGTGTTCTTTCTCGAAATTTAATATTCATTTGGAAAGTCAATTTTTGAAGTAATCTTAGAAAAACATCCTATAATTTACTGCAAAAAAGTAAATCTGTTGATGTTAGTGTTTAACCAAAAGATAGTCTTTTTTTTTTTTTTTTTCTTACTGGAGCTTAAGTTCTTTTACGTTCTATTTAGAAATACAACAATACAAGAACCATTCTAACTAAATAAGTCATTTACGTTGTTCTACTCACTACTCACTAAAATAGTTATCTCTTAAAAGCTTTTCATCTTAGAAAAACTGCTTAAAGAATGAAAGGAATAAAGTTGGGAGGGGGAAAATCATTAAACACAACAGGTCTTAAATGAAATCTATGTCTACAAATACTCAAATTGATATAACTGCATTTTCTGACAGTAGGAAGCTTAGCTAAAACCTCTTTCTTTGAATGCTCTTCTTGCAGCCAATATTCACCCCAAAGAGCATTCTTTCCAATTGCCCTTTTTAAGTGCACCTATAAATCAACATTATGAGAAATGTCTTCAATGTATATAGAAAAGCACTGTGTATGAATGGTAAACAGTGATTTGAGGCTTTTCAATTGACCTCAGATCTTTTCTATAAAGGCTATCAAAGAATGTAGTGTCTTTATTCAGTTTCTTAAGTGCAAAATTATTGATTTACTTAGTTGATTTTTTTCCAAAGAGCTACAACCTCTTTAGATATATTTTCTTTTTCTGTCTGCACTATTTAGTGTTAGCTGATAGCTTAGGTTTTTATTAAAATTTAGAGATATCTGTCTCTATACCTTTTAAATAATTGAAATTTTGGAGGTTTACTGTAAACACATTCCATCAAAGTCTGGAAAGTCTTTGTTAAAAATAGAATCAATTGTCTTGATATTAAATTCTGAAAACAAAATGCAAGAGCAATCGACCAGTTTAATGGGATTTTTGGTAGCTTTATGCTTTACCCCAAGATGCCCTGCTGTCTAAATTTTCAAACTAACTTATTAAAGTCAAGAAAAACCATTGAAATTAGAATATCACTATCTGCTATTTGCTTGGACACATCGGAATGGGAAAGTCACATTTTATCTATAATCATCTCTATTCAGAATACTTTTTAAAATAGTCAATAATAACAAAGAAACAACAACAGGCACTAGTTTACTACTACAAGATTGCATCCACACACAGAAAGAAAAGACACTATTTTGGAAATGCCTTAGAGATTTAGTCCAACTATTTCAGAACCTACTGTATGTTAAGACTTCATAAATCTAGCTTTATTTGTCATAGGTTTAATTTGAAAAAATCCATTTTATGTTTATTTTGCTTCATGTTCTTCAGTATACAGAAATTTTAATTAATTCCTCATTGTTAATAAAAATCATATTTACACGTTTGTCAGTGTTAGAGTCAGAAGTACTAGATTATAGAGAATGTCTAAAATTAATATATTTATGCAACCTCATGCAAGAGAGGCATGTACACTAAGTCAACTTTTTATAGCTTAGAGGAGTCAATGTACATCAAAGTATTGGATGCATTATATAAATTTAAATATACATAAGAAGCAATTAATTTGGAATAATATATGCATAACATATAAAAACTCAATCAGATACTAATAAATTTTGTTGTTGTTGTTTTTGGTTTTTTTTGAGTCAGTGTCGTACTCTGTCGCCCAGACTGGAGTGCAGTGGCTGCTCCCAGCCACTGCAGCCTCGACCAGCTGGGCTCTGGAGATCCTTCCGCCTCAGCCTTCTTAGTAGCTAGAATTACAGATACGCGCTACCATGCCCAGCTGATTTTTTTTTTATTTATTGTAGAGATGAGGTCTTGCCAAGTGGCCCAGGCGGGTCTCGAACCCGCGAGCTCAGGCAATCCACTCACCTCAGTCTCCCAAAGTGCGGGATTACAGGCTGAGCCACCGAGCCTGGCTGATACTAATAAATTAAAACGAAGACATCTGCATAACTAGAGCAGTAATCTCAAAGGAAATCCCAAGAAGTGCATTACCAGGAAGGTTTTCACAATGGTCAACTAAAGCTTAGTACTACTGGTATCTTCGGGATATCATATCAAAAAGTGCCTCAGAGTTAGTCCTCCTGAGGAGCAAGGGAGCTGGGATATTTGTATACCAACTTTATCAGTTAGTAATTGAGTGTCCTTACTAGAGTAAAGGATAGGAGAACCTGACTGAAATAAGTACTTTTATTCAGATACCATTATCATGAATGTATTATCACAATTAATATATGCTTATACATGGAAAGCTTTCTTGTGAAAAATGCCAACTAATCAGCATCTCATGAAGAAAATTTAACTTCTTAAAAAACTTCAGAGAAATATATTCTTTCTCATTACCTTTGCAAGTGTTTAAATCCCTTGTAGACATGGCATCATATCTTGTAAACTATGCTGATCTAGAATTCAAATGTGTTTCCTCATATTATTAGAATAAAATAAAATGGTAGTAGTCCCCATCAAATAAAGCCGATTAAAATTTTGAGTTCTGTTATTGGAATGTACACAGTATCTCATTTACTTATATCAATTTTAAAAATATTTGCTCACAAGGAATATTTTTTAAACATTCTATTCTTTATTCTCCTGTATTCTCACTTACACACTCATATGAGATATTAAAATATATTTATGCTAATAAAAACTGACAAAGTATAATTTTCTGTTGCTCAATGATAAAAAAGAGATAAAATATGTTTGTTCTCACTACCTTTTTTATGACTTACGCATCTCTACTATCTCCACAGACCTTCACCTATCTAAAAACTACCACATCTAAAGAATTATGTTTGCTATATTGCAAGGTAGTTAGTGACCTTACATTGATAGACACTGTCAACATTTGAATGTTATTCTTTTAAATGTCCATATTATTAGTAATAATTGCTTCAGGAACACTTTTGCTATAAAATAGACTCCATGTAATTTCTTGAATGAGCAAATTATACCAATTGTTACTATCTAAAATTATAACCTGAATTAGGAGTGTGGTTTTTGTTCAGGGTTCCTGGCTGATAATTCCCTTAGTCCTTGCTACAGTCTTTTATTACAATGTTGAATGTGTTAGGCTTCAGGGGCAGGCCTCAGAAATAGAATCTTTCTGACTTTCTTTTGCCCCCTTTTCAACCACCCCAAGGCCTCTGACCTTTCCTAGTCTTTCTAATTGTGGGTCTTAATACTCTCTCCCAGATAAGTTTCTGCCCTACACACTGGGTGAGGACATGCTGACGTCCATGAAGCATCCATAAAAATTCAAGAGAACTAGGATAGCTGAACATGTGGAAGTTCCCGGAGGGTGGCACACTGAGGGAGGGCATAGAAGCTCTGTGCTCCTTTATCCATACCTCACCCTATATGTCTCTTCATCTTTCTCTGCAATATCCTTTATAATAAACTGGTAAACATAAGTAAGTGTTTCTATGAGTTCTGTGAGCCACTCTTGCAAATTCGTTGGACCCAAAGAGGATATCCTAGGAAACCCAACCTGAAGCCAATTGGTCAGAAAATCTGAAGGACCAAACTTGCAGCTGGTGTCTGGAGTTGGGGGCAGTTTTGGGGACTGAGCCCTCAGCCTGTGGGATCTAACAAATAGCTCCAGGTAGATAGTGTCACAACTGAACTGGAGGACACACAGTTGGTGTCTACTGCTTGTTAGCAGGGAGAAACTCTCACATTTGGTCACAGAAGTCTTCTTCTCTGTTGATGATTTTTCTATGTGATAGTGGAGACAAAAACACTGTTTAGGAGAGTTTTCCTGAAAGGAAAGATAATAACATTTCATAGGCAAACAACGTAATTTTTAAATGTACACAAATAATTATAACACTTATATGCTTTTTTCTGCCAAATAAAAGGTATCCTTTATTTTTATTAAAAAGCACTATTTCAAATTAACGTCTAAAGTTTTTATTAAGACCGAGCTCAGTGGCTCAGCCTGTAATCCCAGCGCTTTGGGAGGCCAGGGTGAGTGGATTGCCTGAGCCCGCGGGTACGAGACCTGCCTGGGCAACTTGGTGAGACCTCATCTCTACAATAAATCAAAAATCAGCCGGGCATGGTAGCGCGTGTCTGTAGTTCCAGCTACTTGGAAGGCTGAGGTGGAAGGACCGGCCGGAACCCAGCAGGTCGAGGCTGCAGTGGCCGGGAGCGGCCACTGCACTCTAGTCTGGGTGACAGAGTGAGACTCCAACTCAAAACAAAAAACAAACAAAAAACAACAAAAAAAGAAATTAAAAAAAAATTATTAAATATAAGAAAAGCTCTAAACTCTCTCTTTTCTCATTTTATACTACAAATTCAATTTTGTATTTTAATGATTAAAAAATCATAAATTCTATATAAAATTGGCACTATTAATACTGTGAACACTGACACATTTTATTTTATAGTAAGAGGTGTTCAACACAATAATGAGCCTGATGAATGTCTCTGCCTGGAGTTCGGAGGTGGTAGGTAAGATAGTGTTGGAAAGATACCAAAATCTCCCTTAGAACTTGTTTGAACATAGAGAATATTATGGAATTAGTGAGATTTAGTCACCCTCCAAAATTCCCACTTCTGGGTCCTTTGACATCCTAACTCATTCTCCTCTCATTCCAGGGATTTGTTCCTTTGAGTCTACTTAATGAAGAATTTAAAAAGTATCAATAAACTCTTTCATATAGAAACATATATATTTAATAGTTTCATTGTAAACTAAAACTACATGACACTTTGAGAAATCGATAATATTTAATGCAAAAGAAGACATACTCTTGGCTGTTTGTTAATTTTGTTATAAGTAGGTTGTTGAGTCAATATTGAAGGCACCATTGTTTTAGTTATATTGTTAGGAATCACAAGGAAATGCAGTACACCTTACTGGGTTGTAGCTCATTTAAAGTTTCTGGTGATTACTTGTGTCAATCTCTCAGAGAAATGTCCTCAGGTCATTGAAATGGTTGACCATAGGTAGACCAGTTGAGGAGTGAGAGAGACCTTTGTGTTCTTTTGGCCTTAGATGAAAAGGTCTACTACATGACTCTACAAAGATCAAATGCCTGAAACCAGAAACAGAAGGAAATGCTGACATAAAAGATCAATAGGCCCTGAGAATAAACCAAGTCTTTTAATTCAAATTATTCACCTTTGCTCATCTCTGGGTTCATTTTCCTCTATGTTTAACATGTTTTTGAATAACCTAGCTTTGTCTTAGTTATTCTGTGGCAAATAAAGTCTAATAAATGTGTCATATTATTGCACAGAAAGTCATTCTGAAGCCACTATAAGTAATGGGAGCCATAACCAACTAGCGGAACCCAGAGAAGAAAATATTGTTGGTGCAAAATTGGCGTCCTATAACCCAATAGCTACTTCTATCCAGACATTTTATTAGTGATAATCTTGAGGAATATATATATATTTTAAATTAATAAAGTTAGTTAAAGTCTATTGATATGTGTGGGCTGACTTTCCTAATGCCACTTAAATTCTAATACATAGGCTTATTAATTGACTATTGTGCGTAGCTGCTGCTACCACCAGTACTACCACTATTACTGCTGTTGTTCCTGCTTTTCTTTATTGATATTTTGACTCCTCTGAATACCATGACTTCATAAATATACAACACATCATGATTTATAAGTGCTTTCAAATACACGAAAAACTCTGTCAGTGTTCATTCTACAGCTTAGCAACAGGTCCAAAAGGGTCTGTAGGATTCAGCTTCCACAATTCCTCTGACTCTTCCAGTGTCGCCTCATCCCTAAGGCATGCAATCACTTCAGCATAGGGCAGAGTCATTGACGATTGCAGTTCAGCCAAGTTCATGAAAGTCTAACTCCTTCAGGTGTGCGATCACAAGCAACTGGCAAAATTAGCATCTCTTGGAAAAACTAGATAGCTGTTTATTCCTTGTGTGTCCCAAATGAGCTAACTTGTACTGCAGCTAGTATTTCTCGTGGCAAATGCTAAGGTCCTAGGAATTAGACAATAACTTAATAAGCAGACATTTTTCTATTTAGTTTCCAACAGCTTCATTCTTGCATTCAATAATTTCTAGCTATACCAGTAATAACTGAGGACACTATTTAACTAAGATGTTAACATGGATTATTGTCTTCAAACCTGGGATGAATAAATACCAGAAGGAAGGAAAGGGATGGGAAGCAGAGGAGAAGGGAGGGGAGGGGAGGAGAGGGAAAGGAAAGGAATCATATTTAAATGCAAGACTCCCACACAAACACTTTATATTTACAGACAATTAATAGTTTATCTCTGTATCCTCAAAGTGAGGCATGGTTGGGATATACTAAATACAATGCCATTTTTTGATACATGCTGAGTGTCATTATTTTCTGGATATTTGCTTTAATCAGCAAACATTACTAATATCAGTAAAACTGAAACTATCATGAAAAATAAAATGGAATGGGATAAAGATTGACTTCAAATTCTTACTCTTTACCTGTCATTTGTGCAATATATTTTTACATTAGTTTGTTTTTTTTTTTTAATTCTAGCTTGATGTAAGATGTTGATTGACCAAACCTTCCTATTTCTTCACTAGTATTCAACTTCTAATGCTCATTTAGTCTATGAAGAGGAGTCTCTTTTTCCTCTAAGGAAACTAGTTTTAGAATTATATACCCAAAACAAAGGTTGATTTCTCACTTAGAGTAAGCAAATATAATTATTTGTCACTAGAACTCTTTTTCCTTTCATTTGATCTCATATAGGAAAAAACTCATTTTACATTTAAGATTCACATTTATCTTCTTTGGATTTACACTAGCCAATAACAAAATACAATTGACTTGGAGCATTTTAATTTTTTAGTCGACTTCTTACCCTAGGAAATTGATGACAATTAACAATAGCATAATAACTGTGACCTTGATTTAATCATCCATCCAGCCAATAATGAACTTTACCAATATAGGGGTGTTTTAATTTATATTTTTCTTTTTTTAATTATAAAGATATGGGGTACAATTCAGGGTTAGGTATATAAATGTTGATAATGCAGGTACCCTTGTTCATGAGGTGTGCCCCTCCCTCCGCTAGCAGTTTCCCTCATCTGCCAATCCCACCACTACTCCCTTGACAGTTTCCCACTACTGCCAATCCCTTTCATATAGTATTATAATTGTTCAAGATCCACTTATGAGTGGGAACATATGGTATTCTGTTCCTTGTTTCTGTGATAGATCACTGATATGATCGACTCTAAATCCATTCAAGTTGCTGTGAAAGTCCATATGTTTGTCCTTCTTTATGGCTGCACAGTATTCCACTGTGTATATGTTCCACATTTTTTAACCCAGTCTGGCCTCGATGGGCAGCATGGTTGGTTCCATGTTTTTGCCATTGTGAATAAAACTGCAACAAACATATGTGTGCAGGTATCTTTTTTATAGAATGATTTGAGTTCCTCCTGGTGTATTCCCAGTAGGGGGAGTGTTGGGTCATATGAAAGGTCAATTTCTTGTTCGTTCAGAAATTGCCACACTGTCTTCCAAAGAGGTTGTACTAGTTTGCATTCCCACCAGCAGTGTAGAAGCCTTTCTTTTTCTCCACATCCTCACCAGCATCTGTTGTTTGTTTTATTAATGATGGTCATTCTTACTGGGGTTAGGTGGGTATCTCAATGTGGTTTTGATTTGCATTTCTCTGACGATGAGTGAGGCTGAGCACTTTTTCATGTGTCTGTTGGTTGCCTGTATATCTTCTTTTGAGCAGTGTCTATTTATATCTTTTGCCCACTTTTTAATGGGACTATTTGTTTTGTTCCTTTCGGCACATTTGAGTTCCTCGAAGATCCTAGATGTTAGGTCTTTGTCAGATATATAGTTGGCAAATACTTTTTTCCCATTCTATGGGCTATCTCCCTGCTCTCTTGACAGTTTCTTTTGCTTTGCAGAAGTTCGTTAGTTTGATGAGATCCCATTTGTCTATCTTATTTCTTAAAGTATGGGCATTTAGGGTTCTGATCAGGAATTGGTTGCCAGTTCCAATTTCCAAAAGGGTGTCTTCTGCATTTTTTAAGATTATTAGAGCTTGTGGCTATACATTTAGCTCTTTGATCCATTTAGAATTAATTTTTGTGCATGGTGATATTTAGGAGTCCTGTTTCAATTTTCTGCATGTGATCAGTCAGTTTTCCCAGCACCATTTACTGAATAGGTTCTCCACTCCCCAGTGGTTGCTGTTGGAGGCTTTGTCAAAGATGAGATGCTTGAGAAGTTGTGACTTTGCTTCTGGAATCTCTATCCTGTTTCATTGGTTTATATGCCTGTTCTTATACCAATACCAGGCTGTTTTGGTTACTATGACCTTATAATAAAGGTGGAAGTCTGGAAGTGTGATACATCCTGCTTCATTAATTTTATTAAGGATTGTTTTGGTTATCCTCGGTTGTTTATATTTTCATATGAATTTCTATATCGAAATTTCCAGGCCTGAGAAGAATGATGTTGGTAACTTATGGGTATTGCGTTGAATCTACAGATAGCCTTTGGTAGAATGAACATCTTAACAATGTTGGTCCTTTCTGTCCTTGAGCATGGAATATTGTTCATTTGTTTGTGTCTTCTTGATTTCTTTGAGCAGTATTGTGTAGTTCTCATTGTAAAGGTCTTTCAACTTTCTGGTTAGGAAAATGCCAAGGTGTTTCTTTCTTCTTTTTTTTTTCTTATTGTGTGGCTATTGTGAATGGAATTCTGCTTGTAATTTGGATCTCTACCTGCTTGTTGTTGGTGTTTAGGAATGCAAATGTCTTTTGCACATTTATTTTGTACCTGGACACTCTGCCAAAGTCCTGTGACAGTGCAAGCAGGTTTTTGACAGATTCTCTTGGATTTTCAAGGTCTAGGATCATATCATCAGCAAAGAGGGATAACTTGACTTTCTCTTTTCCTATTTGGATACCTCTAATTTTCTTCCCTTGTCTAATTGCCCTAGCTAGGACTTCTAACACAATGTTGACCACGAGGGGTGAGAGTGGGCAGCCTTGTCTTATTCCAATTTTCAGGGAAAATGTTTTCAGTTTCTGTCGATTTAGCAGTATGTTAGCTGTGGGCTTATTGCAAATGGCACTTACTATTTTAAGGTATGTTCCTTCTATACCTAGGTGTTTGAGGGTTTTTATCAAGAAGGGATACTGGATTTTATAAAAAGCTTTTTCTGCATCTAATGATGTAATCGTGTGGTTCTTGTTTTTACATCTATTGATGTATTTAATTATATGTATGGTCTTGCAAATGTTGAACCAGCTCTGCATTCTGAGGATGAATCATATTTGGTCATGGTGGATGATTTTTGAGATGTGTTTTCAGATCCGATTTGGTAGAATCTTGTTGAGGATTTATGCATCATGTTAATAAGGGATATTGACCTGTAGTTCTCTTTTTTATAGAATCTTTACCCAATTTGAATATCAGTGTGATGTTAGCTTCGTAAAATTATTTGAGAAGAATTTCATCTTTCTCATTTGCCTGGAATACTTTCAACAGGATTGGTATCATCTCCTCTTTTTACGTTTTGCAATTCTGCTGGAAAGCCATCAGTCCAGGGCATTTTTTTTTTTTTTTTTTTTTTTTGAGATAGTTTTCTTATGACAGAGTCAATTTCCTGGGTTGTTATTGGTCTATTTAATGTCTGAATGTTTTCTCTTCTTGTTCCAGCCTGGGGAGGTTGTGTGATGGCAGAAAGGTCTCCATTTCCTTTAGGTTATCAAGTTTGTTTCCACGAAGGTATACATAGTAATCTCTGACAATCTTTTGTGTTTCTTCAGGGTCAGTTGTGATTTGAACTTTTGTATTTCTGATTGTGTTTATTTGGATTTTTTCTCTCTTTTTCTTGGTCATTCTGATTAGAAGTCCATCAATCTTGTAAATTCTTTCAAAGAACTAGTTTATAGTTTTGTTGATGTTTTCTATGATATTTTTGTCTTTTATGTCCCATATTTGGGCTCTTATTTGATGATTTGGATTCTTCTGCTAAAGTTGAGGTTTTGGTAGTCTTCTCTTTCCAGATCCCTTAGTTGATTTGTTAGGCTCTCACCTTGTGATCTTTGCATTTTATTGATGTGTGCTCATAGAAATATAAATTCCCCTGTGAAAACTATTTTCATGGCATCCCAGAGGTTTTGGTAAGATGTTTCTTCATTTTCATTTGTTTCCAGAAATATTTTAATTTTGCTTTAATTTCAGTGTTGACCCTTTAGTTGCTCAGCATCTAGTGTCTATGTCTTTGTGGTCTTTGGGGAAATTTAGTTGGTTTGATATTTATTTTTATTTCACTGTGGTCTAAGAAGGTGTATGACAATATTTCAACCTTATGGAATTTGGTCATGCTTGATTTGTGGCCAAGGGTGAGACTGATCTAGGAGTACCTTCCATGTGGTGAGGAGTAGAATGTATGTTCTGTGATTGTTGGGTGGAATAATCTGTAGATATCTATTAAATCCATTTGATCAAGTGTCAAGTTTAGGTTCTGTATCTCCTTGTTGATTTTTTACCTTGATGATCTATCTAGAGCGGTTAGTGGGGTATTCAAGTCTCTGCTATTATAGTGTTAATGTCAATATGTTTTTTTTAGTTTACTTTGCAGTTGCTTTATAAATGTTGGTACTCCTGTGTTGGGTGCATATATGTTTAGGATGGATATTTCTTGTTGATGGATTGAATCCTTTATAATTTTATAGTGTCCTTTTGCATTTTTTAAAATGTTTGATAGCTTAAAGTTTGTTTTGCCTGCTATTAAAATCATGGCATGGCTCCTACCTTCTTTTGTGATTCATTTGCCTGGAAATTTGTTTTCCATCCTTTAATTTTGAGTCTGTGTGTCTCCCTTGTGTTAGGATGAGTTTCCTGAATGCAGCAAATCATTGGGTCAAAATTTCTTATCCAGTTTGCAATTCTGTGTCTTTTTAGTGGTGCATTCAGTCCATTTACATTCAGGCAAATTATTGAAATGTGATTGTTTATCTCTGTCATGGGTTCTTAGAAAGTTTTTTCTTTGTTTGCTTGTTTTCTTTTGGCTTTTGAGTTTATGTAAGTGTGTGTTTTCAAGATTCTTGTTGTACTGTATTCTCTGTTGATTGTGTGCTCTGCTGTTCTCTTGGGAAGTGTTTTGTCATTTTTTTTTCTTTCTTTCTTCTGTGCTTAATACCTTTTAAAGTATCTCCTGTAGAGCTGGTCTGGAAGCTGCATAATCTCTTAGGCTTTGGGTGTCTGGGAAGAATTTCAATTCTCCATCACTGATGAAACAGAACTTGGCTGAGTAGTAAATTCTTGGTTGAAATTGTTGATCTTTGAGAAATTTGAATATAGGACTCCAGTCTCTTATTGCTTGCAGTGTTTCTGCTGATTGGTCTGCTGCTATTCTGATTGGTTTCCCTTGGTAATTAGTCTGTCCTTTCTCTCTTGCCACTTTTAGGATTTTTGTATATGTGTGCTTGTGAATTACTAGGTGTCTAAAGGTTAGTCTTCTCATTTGACATCTTATGGGGGTTCTCTCTATCTCTTGTGCTTGACTGGTCACATCTCTGATGATATGGGGAAAGATTTCATGGATTACTTCCTGGAATACTTGCTTCAAGTTGTTTCCCATTTCCCTTTCTTCTTCTGGAATACCAATCAGTCATAGTTTTGGCCTCTTGATATAATCACATGTCTCTTGTAGGCTTTGTTCTTTTTTTTCTGAGTCTTCTTTCTATGTTTTTTACAGATTGGGTCAATTCCATGTCCTGGTATTCAAGGTCTGATATTCTTTCTTCAGCTAGATTAATTCTGCTTTCCATGCTTGTCATCTTGTTATTTATTTCCTGGATGAAATTTTTTAATTGCCAAAATCTCTGTTACAAGTTCTTTCAGTGTTGAAGCTCGTCTTTCTTGAGTTCTATTCACTCTTTCCATCCATTTCCTAAACCCTGTCATCATGTATTCTGAGGCCAGTCATTGGTGACTTCCATTTGGTGGGCACCAAGGTCTGATTTTTCAGGAGTTTTCTCTTTGTTACAAATTGAAATTACCCATGGTATTCCTTTGGTTTTTCCTCATTTGTGACAGATCTCTTGTTTTTCTCTTCAGTTCTGTTATTCAGTATCACTGGGAGAGACTTGCCCTTTTGATGTTTACTCATCCCACTATTCTTCCCTGATCTGTGCTCTGGATTTGTTCTATTTTGAAATAGGATGGTGAATGGGAAGCTTTGCTGTCTCTTGTAGGTTTTGAAAGTCAAATGAAGTAGGAGATAGAGTGCTAGGATTCAGAAGCTACTTGCAAATTACAATGTTCACTAATTGCAGTATGTGTTCTGTGAGTCCCACTCTCCTCCACCACTCTGTATGACGATGCAAAGCAGAAACCAATGCAAAAAACAATTGAACACACACACAGACACATACTCCCCAAAACAAACTGGAATAACAATAAAGTAAGACAAAGCAAGCAACCACAACAAAAAACCAAGAAAACTGAGCATGTGCGCACACACACACACACACACACACACACACACCTAGTACAAAGTGAATGGAGAAGTAAAACAGAAAGACTGGAAAAAAACAAAAAAGAAATTCAGATTGAGCCCTCATACATATATTGACACACATCTTAAACTATAAAAAATGAAAATAAAAAAATAGAAGTACAAAAGAGCAAAAACAAATCAACAACAACATTGAAAGATTAACTCTTAATCATTCACATACACATATAAATGAAAACAAAAAATGAAGAAGAAAGAAACAGAGAACTAAAAGAAATAAAGAAAAAAATGGGGGGTATGCAGATAAAACCCTCAATAACACATTCATGGACAAAGAAAAAATATTTTAAAAATAAATGAACTGAAAAACAGGAAAATTTTTTTAAATTAAAAAAATTTAAAAATTAAAAAAAGTCTTGCCCTCTTGTCATAGGCTCTGTAATTGTTTCTCTAATCTGGTCTCTCCTGCAAAGTTAACTCTTTTACACTCTTCTCATTGTCTAGAGCAGGGAAGGAGAAGGGGCAGTGGAGGTGGGTGGAGCTCCCCTCCCACTGGTCAGGGAGATTTTCTCTGGTGGGGAAGTGGGGGATTGTCTCTTCCCCAGGTATGTACTCATAGGGTATGCCTCTGCCAGGCCTATCCTCAAATGGAGTTCTCTGATTGTGACTAACATTCAGGCTCTGCCTGGGTTTGTCCCTCTCAATTGTTGCCCAGCTGTGTGGGTCTGTGTGGAATTGCTTGGGAGGAGAGGCTTGGGTCAGCCCCAGACTCACCACTGATGTCTTTGGAGTACTTCCTCATCCTTTTCTGTCCCTACCCTTTGTCCTGCAAATGAATCAAGTTAGGTGGTGGGGCAACTGGGACTCAGCACTAATCAAGTCACTCTGAAGTTTGTGCTTTCAGGATATTCCCTCTGGGTCAGTGACCAATTTCTGAATAGTTGATCTGCCAGTCACAGAGATCAGATCTGTTGCTCTGTGGTGAACAAGTTGGAGCACCTTCCTACTCCACCTTCAAGATGGTGGTGGGATGCCTCTCTTTTCCTCTTCCGTGGGACTCTTCCTCTGGACTCTCTCAGCAGTCGCTGCTACCAGTGCCTTACCAGGCACTGAAGTGATGAGACAAACTCTGGAGCCAGCAGTCTCTTCTGGCCTGGGGCGTTAGTCTCTCCTCACTACTTCTTCACAGGAAAACTTTTGTCCATTAAAAAAAAAATGACTGAGTTCCGGTAAGATGGCAACAACATAGGTGGAATTGTGAGATTCTCCAAACATGAATTCCCAAAAAGACTCTTAGTTTTCTTCCCCTACCCCCCTGCCCACCACCAGCTGCACTGGTCTGAGGCCCGGGGACCCTCGGTCCCACGCAGGGCCGGATATTGCAGCCCCCGGCTGCTACTGCTCCACTATATGTGACTCCTGTCTGCATGGGAGTCTTGGTCTCGGCTCCCTCCGTGACTACATCATCTTGCCCAGCACCCAGCACCAAGCGGCCGGTCACCCAGGGAGGCTCTGGGCACCCGCCCCTCAGAGATACTGGTTCCATTTCTGGCTGGAGTACCCTGTGAGGGGCCCAAGGCCACTCTTGCTGCTCACCACCTACCCTTTGGAGCTTTGGAGCTCTGGAGCTCTGGGCCCACCCTGGCTGAGGCACTCAGCGCATGAACCCATGCTTGTGTAAGGGAACAACATATCTTAAGGAGGTGCTGATTGGAGGCTCTCAGCTCCAGAGGAGGGAACTCCTCCACCCCAGCCTGCTGGTGGCATTCCGGATCCAGCTCCCAGCTGTGCAGCTCATCCCCGGTGCCTCCCACGCAACCACAGTCCATCATAGTGGATCGCCCAGGGATCCAGATGAGAGAGAGAAAGGATCCATGAAAGAGAAAGTGTGGCCATTCTCCAGGCAGAGACTTGCATTGCCCTACCCACCTATGAGCAGTATCCACCTTGGTTCCTAAGGTAACATCGCAAAACAGGAGACAAAACCCCTCCCTCCCCTATGTTGAATCAGACAAAGGTAACTAAGCATCGCAGACCTCCCAGGCACAGGCTGCGAGTAAATCTAGCTGTTTCAATGAAAGCAAAGGGGAGAGGCTGGAGATTAGAGCTGAAGAAACTTTAGACACTCAGGAAAGATTCCGGTGGTAGTCTGATTTCTTATTCTGACTTTTGATTTTACCATTTTGACTATTTGTTTTGCTCACTTTTGTTTGCTTTTTGACTTACACTATCTGTTTGTGTTAGGCAAAATGCATCAAAAGGCATGATTTTATTGGTCTGTCTTTGTGTAGCTACCAGTTTCCTTTTTTTTTTTTTTGAGTTGGAGTCTCACTCGTAGCCCAGACTGGAGTGCAGTGGCTGCTCCTGGCCACCACAGCCTCGACTTGCTGTGCTCCAGCGATCCTTCCACCTCAGCCTTCCAAGTAGCTGGAATTACAGGCATGCGCTACCATGCCTGACTGGTTTTTTTGATTTATTGTAGAGATGTGGTCTCGCCAAGTTGCTCAGGCAGGTCTCGAACCTGCGGGCTCAGGCAATCCACTCACTTCAGCCTCCCAAAGGCATGGGATTACAGGCTGAGCCACTGAGCCCAGATGCTACCAGTATTCTTTAGGGAATTTTGTTTGTGTGTTTTTTTCACTTCTCTCTGACCTTGTGTTTCTTTTTCACCTGTTAGTTGGTATGTATGTCTGTTTTCCTTCACTCTCTTCTCTCTTTCTAACTTCCTATTGATACCCCCTTCCTCTATTATTTTCCTCTTTTGTACCTCCTTTTGCTCCAGGAACCAAGCCTACCTACCACTGCACAGACAGATTGTAAGGCAGTGGGAAATAGGTTCCAGTGGGCTCATACAACAGTTGGTGGATGCTGGAATCAGGATATAGATTCTGAATCACAGCATCCCCCTCAATTAAACCTCAAAACTGCAAAAAGTACAGCCCACAGCCCACACTCCAACCTCAAAAGTGCACAAAGCCAGAGGACCCTCATAAGGAGGAAAAGGAGATTGCACAAGTGAAGCAAAAGCAACCCCACCTTCCCTGAAAAACAGAATTAAAGAAGGGGAGGGAAAGGGGGAGAGAGAGAGAAATCTACACAAACAAAGAAAAATCAAAAGAAGTCAGACCCCTGGGAGGGCAGACGCTGAGAAAACTGACTTCGGAATGCAAACAATGAAGAGCCCCCAGAATGACTGGCCTCAAAGTACAAACCTAGATATCAAGACGTTAATGGAGATATTAAAAAGAATTGAGGAGAGACAAAAAGAAACTAGGAAGGAGCTAATATCTGAGATAACAGTAATAAAGAATACTGTGAATGAAATAAATGACAAACTGATAAGCACGAAAAGCAGAATTACCCAAGCAGAAGAAAGATTCTCAGAGCTTGAGGACCAAAATATAGAACTAACCCAAACTGTTAAAAACATAGAAAACAGGTTCAAAAAGACAGAACAAAACCTCCAAGAGATGAGTGATTACTTCAAGAGAGCAAACCTAAGAGTAATTGGCCTTCCGGAGGCAGAAAGAGAGACAGAGACCACACTGGAACAAACTTTCCATGAGATTATTCAAGAAAACTTCCCTTATCTAATCAGTGATGCAAAAATTCAAACACAAGAGATTCAGAGAACCACTGCTAGACAACAAATGAGAAGACCAACTCCTAGACACATAATAATTCACCTAAACAAAGTAGTTATAAATGAAAGAATCCTAAAGGCAGCAAGAGAAAAAGCCAGATCACCTACCATGGAAGACCAACTAGAATAGCAGCAGAGTTATCTACAGAAACCCTGCAGGCTAGGAGAGCTTGGAGCCCTATCTTGAATTTCCCAAAAGATAAACAATTTCAACCAAGAATAACCTATCCAGCCAAGTTAAGCTTCATCAGCAAAGGAGAATTAAAATCTTTCTCAGATATCTAATCCCTAAGAACTTAGGCTGCCACCAGACCTCCTCTACATGAAACACTAAGAAAGTTCTAGACACAGAAGAAAAGGAAAAAACAACAAAATTCTTCACTAGAGTACAGGAAAAAGACTAAAATACACATGAACCAATCCCAAAACCAAAAGAAAGACTAAAAACGAAGTGGAAGGACAACAACTCTATAAGAACTCTATGATAGGGATGAACCCTCACATTCAATAATTAGCCGGAATGTGAATGGACTAAATGCCCCACTGAAAAGACATGGAATGGGAAAATGGATAAAATACCACCAGGCAACAATATACTGTCTTCAAGAGAACCATCTCACTAGAAAGGACAGGCAGAGACTCAAAGTAAGAGGATGGGAAACAAATTTTCAGGCAAATGGAACACAAAAGAAAGGAGGAGTTGCGATCCTAATTTCAGACAAAATAACATTTAAGCTATCAAAAATTTAAAAAGATACAGAGGGCCACTACATAATGATAAAAGGTTCAGTTCATCAACAAGAAATATCTATCCTAAACATAGGAGTACCAACTTTCATAAAGCAGCTTCTAGGAAAACTAAAGAAAGATATTGACTCTAACACCATCATAACTGGGGACTTTAAAACCCCACTCACAACCCTAGACAGATCATCAGGACAAAAAATTAGCACTGAGATCCAGAACCTCAATGTGACTCTTGACCAAATGGAATTAATCGATACCTATAGAACACTCTATCCAAAGACCACAGAATACACATTCTACTCATCACCACATGGAACGTATTCTAAGATCGACCACATACTTGGCCATAAATCAAGCATAAACAAATTGAAAAGGACCAAAATTTGACCATGCACCTTCTCAGACCACAGTGGAATAAAAATAAACATTAACAACAACAAGGTCCCCCCAAAACCCACAAAGACATGGACACTAAACAGCATGATGCTAAACAACTCCTGGATCAATGATGAAATCAAAACAGAGATCAAAAGATACCTGGAAACAAATGAAAATGAAGAAATACCTTACCAATATCTCTGAAACATCATGAAAGCTGTAGTAAGAGGGGAATTTATATCCTTACAAACACACGTGAAGAAAATGGAAGGGTCACAAATTAACAGCCTAACAAGCCACCTAAGGAAGCTGGAAAAGCAAGACCACAAAAACCCTAATTTCAGCAAAAGAATCCAGATCACCAAAATAAAAGCCCAAATCCAGGACATAGAAGACAAAAAGATAATACAAAAAATCAATGAAATAAAAAGCTGATTCTTCGAAAGGATAAACAAGATCAATGGTCCCCTAGCTAGACTAACCAAGAAAAAGAGAGAAAAAGCCCAAATAAACGCAATCAGAAACACAAAAGATGAAGTCACATCTGACCGTGAAGAAATACAAAAGATCATTAGAAACTATTATGTACACTTGTATGGAAACAAACTTGAAAACCTTAAGGAAATGGAGGACTTTCTGTCATCACACAACCTGCCTAGGTTGAAACAAGAAGAAATTGAGACCCCAAATAGACCAATAACAATCAAGGAAATTGACTACATAATAAGAAAACTACCTACAAAAAAAAAAGCCCAGGACCAGATGGCTTTCCAGCAGAATTCTACAAGACATTTAAGGAGGAGGTGACACCAATCCTACCGAAAGTATTCCAGGCGATTGAGAAAGATGGAACTCTCCCCAAATCATTTTACGAAGCTAACATCACATTGATATCCAAGCCAGTAAAAGACCCAACAAAGAAAGAGAATTACAGGTCAAATTCTTTGATGACCATAGATGCTAAAATTCTCAACAAGATCCTAGCAAACTAGATTCAACAACATATCTCAAAAATCATCCATCAAGACCAAGTAGGTTTCATCCCTGGGATGCAAACCTGGTTAAACATTCATAAAACCATAAATGTAATCAAATACATCAACAGATGTCAAAACAAAAACCACATGGTTATATCATTTGATGCGGAAAAAGCTTTTGATACTATCCAGCACCCCTTCTTGATAAATACCCTCGAACATCTAGGCATATGGGGAACATACCTCAAAATAGTAAAAGTCATCTGCGAGAAACCCACAGCCAGCATACTCCTAAATGGACCAAAACTGGAACCATTTACCCTGAAAACTAGAACAAGACAAGGATGCTCACTCTCACCCCTCCTGTCAATATAGTCTTGGAAGTCCTGGCTAGAACAATCAGAGAAGAGAAGACAATCAGGGGTATCCAAATAGGAAAAGAGGAAATCAAATTATCTCTCTTTGCAGGTGATATTATTGTGTAACTCGAAAACCCAAGAATATCTGTCAAAAACCTCCTTGCACTGATAAAGGCCTTTGGCAAAGTCTCTGGATGAAAAATAAATGTGCAAAAGACAATGGCATTTCTTTACACCAATAATAAACAAACAGAAACCCAAATAAAAAGCACAATTCCATTCACAATAGCCACAAAAAAATGAAACACCTTGGCATCTTCCTAACTAGAGATGTAAAGACCTTTACAATGAAAACTAGAAAACACTGCTCAAAGAAATCAAAGATGACACAAACAAGTGCAAAAATATCCCATGCTCATGGATTGGAAGAATCAACATTGTGCAGATGTCCATTGTACCTAAGGCATTCTACAGATTTAATGAAATACCCATCAAATTACCAGCAACATTCTTATCAGACCTGGAAAAAACAACACAGGAATTCATATGGAAACACAAACAACCAAGAATAGCCAGAACAATCCTTAGCAAAAACAACAAAGCAGGTGGTATCACATTACCAGATTTCAAACTTTACTATAAAGCTACAATCATCAAAACAGCTTGGTATTGGTATAGGAACAGATATATAGACCAAAGGAATAGAATTGAGATTCCAGAAGCAGAACCTCATTTTCTCAACCAACTCATCTTCGACAAAGCCTTCACCACCTACCAATGGGTACAGGAGAACCTATACAGTAAATGGTGCTGGGAAAACCGGCTGACCACATGCAGAAGATTGAAACAGGACACCTATCTATCCCCATACACAAAAATTAACTCCAAATGAATCAGAGACCTAAATGTAAAACCTCATACCATAAGAATGTTAGAAAATGAAGGACATACCCTCATGGAAATTGGAACTGGCATCCAATTCCTGAACAAAACCCAAACCCCACAGGCCATAAGAGATAAGATAGACAAGTGGGACTTCATTAAACTAACAAGCTTCTGTAAAGCCAAAGAAACCATCAAGAGAGCAGGGAGACAACCTACAGACTGGGAAAAAGTACAGGTCTGACAAAGGCTTAACATCTTGGATCTACAAGGAACTCAAACGTACTGAAAAAAAAGACAAACAACCCCATTATAAAATGGGCAAAAGATATGAACAGACAATTCTCAAAGGAAGACATCTGAGTGGCCAACAGATACATGAAGAAATGTTCAACCTCACTAATCATCAGGGAGATGCAAATCAAAACCACACTGTGATAGCACCTAACTCCAGTCAGAATGGCAATTATGAATAACTCAAAAAATAACAGTAGCTGGAGAGGGTGTGGCAAAAAGGGAACTCTTCTACACTGTTGGTGTGAGTGTAAAGTAGTGCAACCTCTGTGGAAAGCAGTGTGGCGATTCCTAAAAGCTCTAAATATCAACCTCCTATATGACCCCTCAATCCCCCTACTGGGAATATACCCTGAAGAACTCAAATCACTCTGTTAAAAACGATACCTGCACATGTATGTTTGTCGCAGCATTGTTTACAATAGCAAGAACCTGGAAGCAACTTGCTGTCGGTCAAAAGAGGACTGGATTTAAAAAATGTGGTACATATATCATATAGTGGACCTTGATCATCCAACGTATTACCATAAGAAAATGACTGACAGTGGTGGGAAACTATGGGGGGGAGGGGAAGGGAGATGGGATTAATGGTAGTAAATATCTGTCTGGGGACGGGGAGACACCTTTTATCAACAAGGGTGCCTGAACGAAACAGATTTGTATACCTAACTCTTAACTGTACCCCACCATATCATAATAAAAAATATTGATTATTAAATTAAAAAAAAATAGCACTTGCCTTCTGAGACCTGGGGAGATCCAGGGACCAAGCAGAAGAGTTGCAGCAACAGTTGTTGCACCAGGACCCTGGCCACTTGCTCACAAGTCACCACTTTGTCAATCTCTCTCAGCACTTTATTCCCAAGTAGGGTTTTGTTTATTTTTTTAAAAATGGCACTCATCTTCTGTGTCCTGGGAATTGCTAGGGTCCATACTGAGCAGCTGTGACAACAGCCGCTGCACCAGGATAGCCTGGCCACTAGCTCCGTAGTCCTCATTCAGTTAGCCACTCACACAGTCACTATCTCATCAGCATGAACACAAAATTTTCCATACACTCACTCACTCACACTAGGACTCTCATCATCCAACTGACTTGGCTGCCATCTTTCTGACTTCTCAAGTGTGTTTAAATAAGTGACTGAAACCCACCTAGACCAACACCATCTAATGAATGGCAATCATTGAAATAAAAACTTCAAATTCATAAGGAAATGGGATTAAAAGAGGAAAAAGAACCTTAAAAGTTATCATGTGGGAAGGTTATTTTTCAATGATATTTTGGTAGGGAATTGTATTTGCAAGTGCAAGTATGAGAACAATAGTTAATACAACTTCATCGATTTCCATCTGTGGCCCTTTTTATCTCAAAACACCTAAAAACTGATAAGTTTTTTTTTTGTTTTTATTGTTCACTGTATTTCAATATCAATGTTACATAGTTTAAATAAAGTATATGATTAATTTTTGAAAAAATGAACCAAAAAATGTAATCATGTGGGAAGGGTACGATTTTGGCTTTATGGGTAACTGCTAAACACCTTGAACACACACACACACACACACACACACATACACACACACACACACACACTACACTCATTTTGGAGATCTGCATAATTAGGAGAAAAATTAGATATACTTTTGCCACATTTAGCATGGATATATTCTTTCAGGGTTATATCCCTTATTTTTATAAACCTTAATGGATTATATCTTGCTTTTTTTTTCAATTTAAAGATCTGCAATTTGGAATTGTTAACTTTCATTTTCACTAAAATGCTTCAAATATATGAAGTAGAGAGGGACATGTTGCCAAGGATGAAAACTCCTTTTTTTTTATTAGTAGCTATTATTATGCCTAGTGAAAAGGTAAGCTTGTTGAAAAATATTGAATTAAATCCAAAACTCATTCTACTAAAATATAATATAGATATAGAAAATGCACAAATTAAGCTTATTAATTTTATTACTCACCACAAAATGATCAACATGTATGTAGCAACAGCTCAAATGAAGACAGAGAACACTAGCACCCTAGAAGTTAAGTTGGTCCTCTCCCTGTTAATATCTTATCTTCCTCCCTATAGGAAAAATTGTCATTATTTCTACAAGATAGTTAGTTTTGCTTTTCTTGGTTATTCTCATACATGAACTAATACAATATAGATTTTTTTGAGTCTGGTTTATTGAATTCATATATGTCTTCTATATATGTTTATGTAATGTGATATAGTAACATATTCTAGTTAATTGTTATATATTTTATTATATTATACATATATTCATATATTTATTCCACTGATTATTTATATTATTGATATTTGCAGTTTTTGTCTATTTTTAACTTTAGGTTATGAACAATTTATAAGACAAATATTTGTATGTACACACTCCTTTTTGGTTATATAAATAGGTTGGGACTACTAGGTCATAGAGTAAATATATGTTTAGATTTTAGTAAGCACTGTCAAAAATTTTATCAAAGTAGTAATAATAATGTAGATATGATATATGTATGAAAGTTTCATGTATGTAAGTATGAAAGTTTCAATTGCTTGAAATCATAGCTCAAATTTCATATAGTCATTATTCAAAAATTTTAGCAAATTTCTTTGTGAAATGATATTGAATTGTGATTTTAACCTGCATTCTCCTAACGACAAATGTTGAGCACATTTTCACCTGTTTATTGTCCATTGGTACATTTATTTTATGAAAGTCTTGAACACTTTCAATTGATTTTCATTCTCTTCCTGATTGATATATAGGAGATATTTAGACCTAACCAAACGAAACTATTAATAGACTATATGGCGCTCCTTGTATTGTGTAGCAAATATATTTTTCTCTCATTATGTAGTCTTTTAAAGAAGAAATTCTTAAATTTAATATAGTCCAATATTACTTTTTGTATCTTTTGATTTAAATCAAGTCTTTTTCAAAACTCTTTATTCTGTTAAAATATTTTTCTACCCATCCATACAGTGTTAAATACTGTAATCATAACCGATTGCAAAATCTGGAAGTGTAGTCCTGTCAATGTTTTCCTCCTTTTCGAGACTGGTTATTTTGGGCCTTTTGTATGCTCATATATTTTAAGGTTCATCTTGTCAATTTTATAATAAAACGACTGAAATTTTTATTGATTTTGTTTACATGTTTATTTCAGAGAGACTTCCAATCAATATGCATGATATTTTTCTCATATTTAAAAATTTCTATATATTCCTTCAGTAATGTTTCTAATTTTTTATATGAAGTCCTTGCACAACTTGTATTTAATTTATTTCTTAGCATTTGAATATTTTTATATAGTTACAAGTGATAGTTTTAAAATTTTAAGATATTAAAAAATTTTATATATAACATTTTATTTGTGAAGAAAGACAATTAAATTTGTCCCTTTCCAATCTTTTTGTATTCTTCTTCTTAGTCTATTACAATCATCTAGTACAAGTTTGATTGCAAGTAATAATAGTAGAAATTATTTTCTCATTTCTATTCTCTGGCAGAAAGTTCTCAATATGTCATTTTTAAGAATAATATTTTCTGTAGGTTTTCAGGAAGACATATTTCATAAATTTAAGAAAGTTCATTCTGTCTCCAATTAGCTAAGAACTATATTTTGTTAAAGAGGACCAGAGTCTGACAGTAATTAAAGCAGTAAAACCAGATTTAATCCAGAAATAATCGCAATAGGGAAAAAGACCTCCGTATAAGAATGGGCTGAGTTTTGCTTATAGCAAGGAAGGACAAGTAGGGATTTATAGCCAAATAGTGGAATGGGGATGGGGGAGACATAGTCAGATGGGAAGTTACTGAGAGGAGACATCAATAGTAGGAAAAATTGTTGCTAAACTGACCTAACATGATTCTTGATGAAGGTAGGCCAGGCTTATTACATATAGAAGGTGGAGAAAAAGAAACTTGATCAAATATTGATGATGATCAGACATCAAGTGTAGGGTACTCTTTCTAAATTGACTAAGCAGAATTTTTGCTAAAACTAGACTATGCAGGCCTAGAAAGAAGAAGGGTCAATGTCAAGGCTTACTTGAAAAAGGAACTCAAAGGATCCTGATTAAATTTTGGTAAAGAAGAGACTGCTATAAGTTCCTATAAAATATTTTGGATATCACTGTTATTTTTATTATGCACCAGTTATTTCCTCACTTCCCCAACCTTAAAATATTCTTTCTGGAAGATATTAATTAAACATTTAATTTCTTCAGTAGATTTAGACAAATCAGGCTTTCTTTTTTTACTTATTTTAGTTTTACTAAGTTGTGCTTTTCAACAATTGTTTCCATTTCATCTAAATTGTTCAATTTGTTGTTATAAAATGTTGATGTATTTATCTGTCAATTTTTATGCCTAGTTTTACTTAATGCTGGTGTTTGGTTATAAAATATTATATAACTACTTTGAACTCTGAGACTTTCATCTACAAGTATAAAGTGTTTATTTAGTGACTGAAAAGCAGTTAGGATAGGGCAAAATTATCTCATCCAATCAGATACTGAGCTGAATCAATGTTTCTTTTAGGTATTGTAAGACCTTGATTATTTGCTATTCATCCTTAGTTCTTACTGGCAATTCTGAATGGTCCCACTGGAAAGCATGGGATGGTTACCAGTGCTCTTTTCAATAGTGGGACTTGAATTCCTAACTGTATGAAACCGCTAAAAGTGATGCTATCTTCTCAACAATTCAGTGCCCCTCGAGGAAACAGTAAATATCTCAAGTGTAAAAGTGGTGCCTTATATTGAACTAACATCTCTGGAATCTCCTTCCTCCATAAATCTTGGCCTATAAGTATTTACTGTCTTGGTAGCTTCCTAATTTATTCAAATATAACAGAATGACATAAACTGCATGGAATAGAATAGGCTGTCAGCTGAAGTATAAAGATAGAGAAGTTTAAGTAAACTCCTAAGAAAGGTAATTTTTTAAATTTTATTTTCAGTTGTGCTTAGGTATGTCACTTCCTCCCAGAATGAAAATAAAAAAGAAACAGATCAATGGTAAGAGATTTATTTATAAGTCTGTTACATGGTATGTGTAATGAGATTTTACTAATCAAGTTTCCATTTAATTTCAAAGAATATCTGCATTAATATAGCTTTCATTTATTTAGTCAAATACCTTAAACAAAACTAATTAGAATTAGGCTAAAGTATTGAAAAATTTCCAGAAATATATTCTTTGTTGTAACACTATAATAACAAAGAAGACACAAAAGAAGTTGTTTTTGTTCATATATTTATAATGCAAAATGTCTAATAGAACTGATGAAGAGTTTTAATTAAAAGCGAGATAAAATTCCAGTGAAGAGGTCAATTGTGGGTTAAGAAAAAAAGACATAATAGATCAGCTTGTCAATCCCACAGTATTTCAGGCAGAATGAACAAGAGTAGAGCTTTCCCCAACAACAACAACAACAACAAAAAACCTTCTAATTTCCAAAGTTTTTTGAGGACATGAAAAAGGGCATTTATGAGATGAGAAATTCATTATAACCTAGTAGATAAAGTTTTATCATTGGCATCTGGAGACGGGTTAAAATCTTAGGTCACTTACCAGTTGTATAATATTGGGCAATCCACTTAACCTCTTGGAATCTCAATTTACTAAGCTTTACAATAGGTCTAATAACACTGATTTCATTTTACTCTTGCTAAAGTTAGATGTGATCATTGGTATTAGCAGCTGGTGTAGCTACTGGCATATATTATTAAGGACTTGACAATTTTTTATTGAACATACCATTTCTAGAGCATGTAACCCAGTGCACAGATTATTAATATCTGGCCTATAAGTATCTTGGCCTATAAGTTGAATCAATCATTTGCAATTTTTACTTAATTTAAGTGGTTCCCATAGTCTATCATTCATATCTACATAGTGTTTTCTCCCTTTTTCTTTTTCTTTCTTCTTCGTCTCCACTCTTCTCTATTCCTTCCTCACTCTATCCCTCCTCCTCCCTCTTATTTAAATCATGCATTTTAATTTTGTTTTTTCTTGTTTTAGAAGAAAGTAATGTTCAACAATCAAAAATATTATATAAGTATATGAATAATTGGAATTTTTGAGACTAATATAGAAAATCAAAAGCTTAATGACAATAGTTTATACATGCATGGCTAAGTTTTATTTCCTCTTTAATTATTTTCACTGATTAGCTTAGAAATGTCAGTCTCCTTCCTTATTCTTAGAAGTTGTCGTGTAACCACTGATGTGTGCAAAATGTGGCCTGTTGATGGTTTTGGACTCTTTTGACAGTTCCAGGAAGAAAAAGTGGCTAAAATTCCATCTGGGTACAGATGGAAGCTGTGTAGTGTTGGGTAACTTAATTAACTTTGAGTGAAAGCCTTCATTTTTCTCTTCTGTAAAGCTAGAATAATAATATACCCATCTCGTAAGGTTGCTTGGAGGTTATATATGCCAGTATGAAAAAAACTTATTGTGGTGTATACAGTACTATATGTACTGATTAAAGCTAGATATTGTTATTAAAAAGAATATTAAGAACATCTAATAAAATTCCCACATATATAACAATGTGACCATAGAAAGGATTATCAGTATCTATGAGACAAGTCATTATAATTAAAGATATTTAAAAATATAATAAGAGGTAATTAGGTCTCTTGAGTTGGGATCTCAGGGAAACAGATCCTGATGCAGAAGTTTGCACATAGAACTTTTTTTTGGAGGGGTTGATTATTCTTAGCAACATCTGTAGGAGAATATGGAGGAAGAACTGGCAACAAGAGGAAATAAACTCTGTTGCATTTCTAAAAGAGGTCTCAGCCAGTCCTATAGGGTACTTTAAGAATTAGATTGCCCTTCAGAGATGCTTCCAATTGAGAAGGAGTACAGTCTTTGTACTTTGCATTGACCATTATTGATTCTGAGCTACACTTGGAGAAGGGCCAAGTTCTACAGCAGCAAAGTTTCCTCTTGTGAATGGTATTTACCAGATAGGTACTTAATCATAGACAGGCTAAGAACCTCCCAGTAGTTGTCAACATGAATGCTTTGATCCGAATCAAAAGGAACACATTGACATTATAGTGCTCGCTTTCTCTCTCTCTCTCTCTCTCTCTCTCTCTCTCTCTCTCTCTCTCTCTCTCTCTGTCATTGTAAGTATGGTTTGTAATGTAAATATGTTTGAACTAATTTATGATGATAAACTTTTAATTTGGTGAATTTTATACCTAAGTTTATTTTTAAAAGAGAATATAAATAGAAGTATATTTGCTAGATAGGCAAATATTTTTAATACTAAATGCATAAATTTATAAAGCATCTTAATTTTGTAGACACTGGCAGCACAGAAAACAAGCCACTCTGAAGGCTCCAACAATATCAGACCCTCAGACATTTTTCAACAAGACACACACTTCTATAAATGTTTGACATGTTCTTTGATAAGTATTTTATTGTCTATCAGTTTGAAATTCACATCCATTCAAACATATTTCAAGATTGTAATAAAAATTTTTCTAAAGACAAAAAATGTTTAAGAAGAAATTAAGATAGTGAAATTCATTCTAAAACCTTGAGTAAAGAAATTAATGAACATTAAATATCATTTTCCTCAGGAGAAAAAATGATTTGGGAGATAAAGAGATACCTGTGAGTGCTTACTATTTTATACAGTAAAAAATTTGTATTTTGAAAATAATCTGACTTAAAAAAATAATTTCTAGTTTTTATATGAGAAACACAAATATTATAAAATTTATTTCAAAGTTGTTGTAATTCTTAGACATGCCATTTATGCAAAGCAAAGATGGTTTAGAATTTCTTTTATCTCACAGTATCTTTGTGTAGAAATGATCTCCTTATCATCTGGAGATATTTCACCTATTGTGTGTCTCAAAGTGTTTCCTCAAAGGTTCTGAAAAGTATTTCCCAGAACAATATTTCAAATGGGGATGAGATGTTCATTGAAACAGAGACTGAAGGAAAGCATGTGACAATATAACAACATATCTATGGCTATAACAAACATATAAGGTCACTTATAAGTAGGTCCAGAAAATATTTTTATTCCTTAATAGGTAGTGGCAGTCTTCTGTTTCTTCATAAGAGAGTGTGACCACAGTTAGGGACAGAAAGTGGGAGAGGAAGGAAAGAAGAAAAAATATAACTGAGATATAATCTCCAAGTAGTTACTTAAGGCTAAAATCTTGTCGATGCGTGTATGGATTTAAAATCTCAAGTTAATAAATATAGATTCTCAAACTGATTACTTAATTTATTAGTTGTCTTGGAAAATTTATTGATATTCTTTTCTTTGGGCAAATGGGAATAAGAAAACTTATTTTATATGAATATTCTATAAACATAAGTGTGTTATTCCACTTAAAGTCCTTCCCCAAGGTTTGCCTTATACATCTGTGGATTCAAAATTATTATTAATATTGATAATGCAAATATATAGTCGTGTTATGAAGAGAGCTACAAATTGAAGTCTAGATTAGAAATGTACCATTTTTAATACAATGACTGATTTGAAACAATGCAATATATTAAAAGGATAATTGACAATCCTGAATTTATTTAGAGAAGTTGGTTTCTTTTTTATTTTTTATTGTTTCATTTATTATTTGTTGTTTTTAATTTTATTTTTAAAATGTGGGGTACACTTCAAGGTTAGGTATACAAAGGTTCATTATGCAGGTACCCTTGTTGATGAGGTATGCTCCTTCCTTTCCTGGCAGTTTCCTTCAACTGCTAATTCCACCCCCCTTCCCTAGCAGTTTCCCACTACTACCAATCCCTTTCTTATAGCATTATGATAATTGTTCAAGGTCCGCTTATGAGTGAGAGCATATGATTCTCTGTTCTTTGCTTCTGTGATAGATCACTGAGTACAATAGACTCTAAATTGACCTAAGTTACTGCAAAATCCATATGTTTGTCCTTTATGGCTGCATAATATTCCATTGTATATATGTACCATATTTTTTTTTTATCCAGTCCAGCTTCAATGGGCAGCATGACTGGTTTCATGTTTTTGCTATTGTGAATAGAGCTGCAATAAACATGCTATGCAGGTACCTTTTTATAGAATGATTTGCATTCCTCTGGGTATATTCCCAGTAGGGGGATTGCTGGGTCTTATGGAAGGTCAATTTCTAGTTCTTTCAGAAATCACCACACTGTCTTCCAAAGAGATTGGACTAGTTTACATTCCCACCAGTCATGTAGAAGTGTTCCTTTTTCTCATCATCTTCGTCAGCATCTGTTGTTGTTTGTTTTGTTAATGACGGCCATTCTTACTGTGATTACATGGTAGTTCAATGTGGTTTTGATTTGTATTTCTCTGATGATTAGTAAGAGGGGACAGAGAAGTTGGTTTCGGAGCCTCTCTAACTACATGAGATTTGTCCTTTTTTTAGGTATCTGATGCTTAATATATCAAGTGTTCTTCAGCAATTCTTTGGATTCAGAGATTTACCTAATGTTCTGTATGTTTTGCTAGTATATTTGAATTTTTTTACATCTATTGTGTTTTATGTTGCATTTTCAGATCTTAATCAAATGAATAAAATGACAAGCATTAATTTAATTAATAGATACAAGTAAAGATTTAATATAATAAACATTAGAATGTTAGCACACAATTTACCCAGTCTTGGATGCTATGATTAACTCAAAGTGATGGGTAATTGACATTGAAGAAAATATCAAACTTGTCTTAGAAACTCAGATGTTAATGAAGAAGTCACGGGACGTTGAGGTGGTGATGGACAGGGCAGTGATGGACTTTGGTGTGTCAATAGAGATGCCCGTAAGGATTAGAGAACACACAAAGGAAACACACTTAATTCCACAAAATGAGTGAAAACACTGAGATAGATACAAAAGTTCAAAGAATGAATGATAGATGACAATTTAATTGCAACTTAAAATAAATTTAGTCATTTACCAGATAAGAATCAATACATATGTTTATTTTATCATATACACACACACACATACACACACACACGTGATATATATATATACTTACAAAGTTCAAGTTATTTGTGAAAGGAAGCAGTTTATATAGAATATTCCCAGGCAGTTAACACACACACTCACACTCACCTGGATTGGGAATCTGAGCTGCCCCATCCTGAATGGGTATATACATTATTTTATTTTCTTATTTTGTTATTTTGTTATTTTTATTAGCTCTAATAAAAAATTGAAAGACAAATCTGTCACTATGTATTCGACACTCTATTGTCCTTTTATCTAGAATTTTCTCACTAAAGCATTAATATAAATCTGGGGAGTATATATCACTAACTGCCTTGTACAAATGAGACAACTCAGAAATACAGAAATTAATTATTATACCTAATATTTCATAGCTAGAAAAAGTCATATCTAGAAACCATATACCGCCTGGTCCACTTGAATCATTTTGGTATAATGTGCAGATTAAGTAATGGTTCACACGATAAAAATATTCTGAATGACTCGGAAATAAAATATCTTTTCACACTTGTGAACTGTAACTTTTTCTTGTCTTTTAAATTAAAACTATCAGCTCAAAATTTGAGTATTTTGTTCACTGGTCAAAATTGAAACAAAAGTAAGGTTTACATTTGTTTAAATTTGTATATAATTCTTAGTTTAGAGGGTAATCTTATCAAATAGAAATGTATTAATTCTTTTTTTTTCTCATTAATCAGTATTTTTTTATTATGGTTTTGTGGGGTACAGTTAAGGGTTAGGTGTACAATGACGTTTCATTCAGGCACCCTGTAGATAAGAAGTGTTTTCCCATCCCCCGACAGATATTTGCTACTGTTAATCCCATCCCCCTCCCCCCCATAGTTTCCCAGTACCATCTGTCATTTTCTCATAGTATTGCATTGGATGTTCAAGGTCTATTATATGAGTGAGAACATGTGATATTCGGATTTTTGTTTTTGTGAGAGGTCACTCAGTATTATAGACTCTAGTTCCATCCAGGTTGCAGTGAAATTCATGATTTTGTTCTTTTTTATGGCTGCGTAGTATTCTATCGTGTATATGTACCACATTTTTTTAATCCAGT
>NW_007255548.1:0-13957 GCF_000164805.1 Carlito syrichta
TCAAAATAGTAAAAGCCATTTCGAGAAACCCACAGCCAGCATATTCTTTAATGGACAAAAATGGGAATCAATTCCCTGAAAACTGGAACTAGACAAGGATGCCCACTCTCTCCCCTCCTGTTCAACATAGTATTGGAAGTCCTGGCTAAAGCAATCAGAGAAGAGGAGGCAATCAGAGGTATTCAAATAGGAAAAGAGGAAGTCAAGTTATCTCTTTATGCAGATGATATGATGGTGTACCTTGAAAACCCAAGAGAATCTGTCAAAGGTCTCCTTACATTGATAAAAGCCTTTGGCAAAGTCTCAGGATACAAAATAAATGTACAAAAGACAATCGCATTTCTCTACACCAATAATAAACAAACAGAAACCCCAATAAAAAACACAGTTCCATTCACAATAGCCACAAAAAAAATGAAATACCTTGGCATCTTCCTAACCAGAGACGTGAAAGACCTTTACAATGAAAATTACAAAACACTGCTCAAAGAAATCAAAGCCGACATGAACAAGTGGAAAAATATCCCATGCTCATGGATCGGAAGAATCAACATTGTGAAGATGTCCATCTTACCTAAGGCAATCTACAAATTCAATGCAATACCCATTAAATTACCAACAACATTCTTCTCAGACCTAGAAAAAACAACACAGGAATTCATATGGAAACACAAACATCCAAGAATAGCCAGAACAATCCTCAGCAAAAAAAAACAAAGCAGGTGGTATCACAATACCAGATTTCAAACTTTACTATAAAGCTACAATCATCAAAACAGCTTGGTATTGGTACAGGAACAGGCATATAGATCAATGGAACAGAATTGAGATTCCAGAAGCAAAACCTCAATTTCTCAACCAACTCATCTTCGACAAAGCCCCCCCCCACCTACCAATGGGGAGAGGAGAACCTATTCAGTAAATGGTGCTGGGAAAACTGGCTGACCACATGCAGAAGATTGAAACAGGACCCCTATCTATCCCCATGCACAAAGGTTAACTCCAAATGGATCAGAGACCTAAATGTAAAACCTCAAACCATAAGAACCTTAGAAAAGGAAGGAAATACTCTCATGGAAATCGGAACTGGCATCCAATTCCTGTACAAAACCCGAAACCCACAGGACTTAAGAGAGAAGATAGACAAATGGGACCTTATTAAACTGACAAGCTTCTGCAAAGCCAAGGAAACCATCAAGAGGGCAGGGAGACAGCCTACAGACTGGGAAAAAGTATTTGCCAACTCTAGGTCTGACAAAGGCTTAACATCCTGGATCTACAAGGAACTGAAGCGTACTGAAAAGAAGAAAACAAACAACCCCATTATAAAATGGGCAAAAGACATGAACAGACACTTCACAAAAGAAAACATTTGAGCAGCCAACAAACACATGAAGAAATGCTCAACCTCACTAATCATCAGGGAGATGCAAATCAAAACCACACTGAGATACCACCTAACTCCAGTCAGAATGGCAATTATCAACAACTCAAAAAATAACAGCTGCTGGAGAGGGTGTGGTGAAAAGGGAACACTTCTACACTGTTGGTGGGAGTGTAAACTAGTGCAACCTCTGTGGAAAGCAGGGTGGCGATTCCTAAAAGCTCTAAAAATTGACCTTCCATATGACCCTGCAATCCCCCTACTGGGAATATACCCTGAAGAACACAAATCACTCTATAAAAAAGATACCTGCACACGCATGTTTATCGCAGCATTGTTCACAATAGCAAGAACCTGGAAACAACCATGCTGCCCATCAAAAGAGGACTGGATTAAAAAAATGTGGTACATATACACGATGGAATACTACGCAGCCATAAAAAAGAACAAAATCATGAATTTCGCTGCAACCTGGATGGAACTAGAGTCTATAATACTGAGTGACCTCTCACAAAAACAAAAATCCGAATATCACATGTTCTCACTCATATAATGGACCTTGAACATCCAATGCAATACTATGAGAAAATGACGGATGGTACTGGGAAACTATGGGGGGGAGGGGGATGGGATTAACAGTAGCAAATATCTGTCGGGGGATGGGAAAACACTTCTTATCTACAGGGTGCCTGAATGAAACGTCATTGTACACCTAACCCTTAACTGTACCCCACAAAACCATAATAAAAAAATACTGATTAATGAGAAAAAAAAAAAAAAAAGAAATTACATTAAAAAAAACCTCTAAAATTTAGTAATTCCTTCAATTGTGAATATAGGCAAAAATCACAATGGTATTAACTGTACATGTGACTTTCTTATTAACAAAAAGTACAGATTTTTTTTATGACAGTATTATTGCTACAGCTATTTCAAAATTGAATTTATGCTCATCACTATTTCAGAATTGAGATATCTATTAAATCTGTCACTAATTCTTACTATTGATACATTCATAAATAATTATATTATACTTTTTAATATTTTGATAAGTACATTTTAACAAAATTGGTTTCCTTTGTAATTCTCTGTATCTAATTTTATACCATTTTAAACATAGCTCCAAAAAGATTTACTCAATATCCAGAGCAGTCTGTGACACAAAGATTGCTGTGCAAAAATTTCAGAAGTTGAGAGCAGAGGGAATAAAGAGACATCATAGACAGAAGAAAACTTCACAGAGCAGATGAGATACAAGTCTTTAGATTAAATGAATTCAGTCAAGATCAATGCCTGAAAGTGATTACCTCTCTTAAGAGGAGATCAGGACTAAGTAGAGGAGGGATAATTTACTCTAATTACTTTTACTTTATTCAAATATTAAAAAAACCCTGAATATATTCTTGTATAATTTTTAAAAGGTACATATATATGTATTAAGTTAAAAGAGATGAGAGAGAGATAGAGGAGGGAGAGAAAGAGAGAGAGAGAGAAGAGAAGAAGGAGGAGAAGGAAGAGAAGGAGAAGAAGAGACAAAGAGAGAAAGAAAGAAAAGGCAATACTTTGATATTACTGAAGCAACTGCCCATGCTGGGGAAGATCAGCATATGCTCATTCCAAATCATCAAGGGGTTATTGCACTGATTTCATGAATTTCAATTTAGCAACAGGTCCAGAGGAACAGAAGGCTTTGCAGCCAGGCAGTTCTAGGATTGAGTCCCAGCTCTATTGTGAACTGGCTCACTAGTCTTGGGCAAGTCATCCAAGCTTTCTGAAACTCAGTGTCTTCATTTATAAAATTAGGGTAATATCTATCTTAGCAGATTGAAGTCAGGTGAGAGCTAATGCACAGATATGTATGCCAAGTATCTAGGATAGCATTTTACATATAATAGGCATAAAAATGACAAATATTAATCTTATGTTGAAAGCCAGAGTAAGCCATTGAAGGATTTATAAAACCATGTAATAACAAAGGGGTATTGATTTGAATGGAGTCAGGAGCCTAGGCATGGAGACAAATTAGATGCCATTATAATACAGATGAGTAGAAGAAATGGAGATAAGGGGAAGGATAAGAGACCTGTTTAGGAGGAAGATTTCACCATATTTGGTGACCAGGTAAGGCCTGAATCTGAGGAAGCATCTGATGATCCTCAGATATCTGAATTGATTGAATGGGAGATTAGAAAAATGTCTACAGGAACTTCAGGTTTGGGGCAAAGGATGAAATGAGTAGTTTTGAACATGTGAAAATTAAAATGTCTGGGGACATTCAAGTTGTTCAAGTGGTCAAGTATAACATGTGTTTGAATATATAGATCAGATGCTCAGGAGCAGGATCTCTGATGGAGCCATAGGTTTGTCTATCCTCAATTCAACAGATGTTAGTCAACTGATGGGTTGATGTAAAATTACCAAGGGATAGTGCAAAAAGTGAGACTAGGGGGCTCAGGATAAAGTCCTAGCACATATGAACAATTTAAGCAAGAGAAACTTTTATTTATTTGCTCAGCAGCTAACAGAGGATATGCCACGTATAAGGTGGGAGGAAGGGTCTTCAAAAAGTTCAGGGAAAATGTGTATTATGAAAAAACTATGCATAGACTTCAAAATTGTCTTTTTGCACCAAAAGAAACTTGTACTAACTTGTTATAACATGTCTGAACAGAATCTAGTTTGAGGCATTAAGAAGGAAAAGACATTAGTTTGAAAAGAGTGCCTATCAGATCAATACAAATTCTGCTAAAATTGAAGCAAGAACAATTATCAAATTTGTGGGGAAACCTTGGGTGGAAGAATGGTGAAATCATTGGTACTTTATGAAAAGTTTATAGAGACAATGTCCCAAAGAAACCATCAGCTTAAAAATTGATAACTCATTTCCAGAAGGGATGAGATAATTTTGAAGGTGAAGCCCACAGTGGCAGACCATCCATATCCAATTGTGAGGAAAAATTAATCTTGTTCATACCCTAATTGAAGAGGATGGAGGTTTAACAGCAGAAACCATAGCCAATACCATAGACATCTAAATTGTTTTAACTCACACAAATTTAATGGAAAAAATTAAAGTTAAACAAATTTTCTACTCAATGAGTGCGAAAATCATTGCACCCAAATCAAATGCAGATTAAAGCAGAGGTTTCAAGAAAAATTTTTAAAAAGTGGGATCAGATACTGAAGCACTTCCTAGAAGAACTGTAACAGGAGATGAAACATAGCTTTTTAAAATTAGAATCCTGAAGATAAAGCAAAATGCTCATGGCAACAGATTTTGGGATGCTGAAGGTAACAGTTTTTTGAGATGCTCATGGCATTTTGCTTGTTGACTTTTTGGAGAGCTAGAGAAGGACAGCATCTGCTTAAAAAAAAAAAAACCAAACAAATGAAGAAATAAGTTAAAGTACTTCTCATATCAAAGAGTACAATTTTCAACCAGTGAGAGTTAATATAATAGAGAAGGACAATTTTTTTCAAATCGCTTCTTAAATTAAATGCTTGCCAAAAAGAATTTGTCGTGTGTTTATTGATTCTGTCAACAGCCCCAAATACCCATCCTGCTTAAGAAACAGTAATCAGGATGTTCATTTTATTTTTTCCTAGTTTTATATTTTAAACAATATGGTAATAATATTGCTTTCTTCCTTTGTTTGCTTGTTAGTTTCCAAGTTGCCTTATAAGGCCAGAATCTTAAGAGGGCTCACCCTTCTATTTAAAATATTTTTCAAGCAATATGTTTTTCCCAAGGTAAATTCATTTAGTAAGTCAATGGATTTCTGGATTTATTTTACTCGCAAACAGTGGTGCTTTTGTGAAGCTGTTTTTGTTTCATTTGTGATCTAAGACCAGAATCATAAAATCCTTTCCAATTTAATAGAAATGTTTCTGTACTTTCCATCTGCTTCCTGTGGTTCCAAAATCCAATAGTGTTTACAGATGTCTTGTTTGCTGGCTGGTTGGTTTTCTTATTTTATCTCTACTCGCCAAACTTTTGAAGTTCTAGTTGTTTTTGCTGCTTTTGTTGTAGTTTGTTTGCGAAAGGTTTGAAGTCTATGCATTAGTTGTCAATTGCTAGTGCACAAGCTTGGAGTTGAATTCACAAGTGAAAACTGAAGGAGAATACATGTGTCTGAGAAACAGCCTGAGACAAAATTGGCCTTGTGATGAAAACACTAGAAAATTGTAAGAGAGAGGGATATTTTGTTATTTATATCTGATTCTGGCCTCTGCCACTTTCTAGATATGTAATGCCGGCCAATTCACTAAGCATTTTTGAACTTCAGTTTTTTGTTTTTTTTTTAAATGTGTATGATAGGAATAATAGAAGTACCTGATAGTTTTGTTGTGGATTGAAATTATAAAGTATTGAACACGATGCCAAGAACATAGCAAAAAAAAATTCAATGAGAATCATTTTTATTTTCCATCTTTTTTTATAACAGAATTGAGAGAATTCCTAAGAACTGGGTCAATATTGACAATAACAGAAAAATGGTCCACAGCATTGAAGAAAGTAGCCAATTATTTGTTATTTATTTTTTTTCACAATTAGAATTGTGGAAACACTAACTAGGAAGTTAATTATAAATAATAACTCCCTCATATGTCTTTATAGCTACAATGAGTTGAATAGTGTCCCCCTCCCAAAATTTTCATGTTTACCTAGAACCTCAGAATATGATCTGATTTGGAAATAGCATCTTTGAAGATATAATTAAGGAAAGGATAGAGATAAGGATGAGGATGAATCCTAAATTCAATGAGAATACACTTATAAGAGAAAGAAAAGAACACATGGAAACATAAAGAAGGTGTGTGATGATGTCGCAGGGATTAGAGTTATGTTGCCACGAGCCAAGGAATGCTTGGGGCCACCAGAAGTTGGAAGAGGCAAGAAAGATTTTTTTCTGGGAGCCTTCAGAGACAGTGTGGCTCTGCCAACATCTTGATTTCAAACTTCTGGTCTCTAGAACTGTGACAGAATAAATTTCTGTTATTGTAAGCCACTAGTCTGTGGTAATTTGTTATGGCAGCTCAAGGAAACTAGTATAATGCCATATAAAAACTTTTTATATTTTTTTATTGGGGGAGGGGATTTGTACTCTTTCACCCTTTAAAGAACCTAAGGAGTTTTCTATTTTCACAACCTAAATATTATCTCATAATTTAATTTCTTTTAAGTTTTTCCTCTTGAAACAAACAAATATGTAACAGGTAAGGTATTCATTATAAAAGTAGAGTATGAGAGAGGTAAATACATTCTTTTAAATGTCAGAAATTATATTTACTTTAGGTGAATGTCTGAAAATATAGCTACTTATCATACTATTCCTAACAAATCCCAATACACATAACTAAAGCAGCGACTAAAGAGAAACAAGTTAAAACAATTATTTTTAGTTAAATGGTACAGGCAAAATACTGCCCCCCCATATATCTATTTTATCCCTGAAATCTCTGAAATCTGCCAATATGTTATTTTACATGGCAAAAGGGGCTTTGCAAACCTGATAGTTAAGAATTTTGTGATGAGCAGATTATCTGGGATTATCCAATTGGGTCTAATATGATCACAAGGATCCTTTTAAGAGGGGGTCAAAAAGGTCAGAGACAGAGCAAGATTAGAAGGCGCTATGCTGCTGGCTTTGATGATGGAGAAAAAAAATCTATGAACCAAAAGATGTAGGTGAGACTTGCAGAAGCTAAAAAGAAAAATCAAGGGGATGGCCTGTCTTCTAACCTCCAGGAAGAAGTTAGCCCTGCTGGCACCTTACTTTAGCCAGTAAGGCTCAGTTTGAACTTAACATCTACAGAACTATAAGATAGTAAATGTATGTGTTTTCAGGTATTGCTTGTAATAATTTGTTACAGCAGCAATAGAAAACCAATACTTGTAGCACAAAAGTATGCAGAAGACTTAAATATGAAAATTTTCAACCACAAAATCTTATGTTTTTAAGGGTTGACATTTCTATCTTTATTGACAATGAACAAAAGAGAACATGGTACCACTTTAAAACAGGAATTTCTGAGGACTTTTACAAGTACTGCTCAGTCTTCACTTCATAAACTGAGTGTCATCACATAAAATTTGTCAGCCACGCAAAATTGATAGAGGAAGATATTTCAGTGGGATATTAGTCCTGGGCTAATTGTAGAATTTAGCCATGACTATCACTAGCAGGTTGTAGGTTTAGGATAAGCCTACACTTCACTTCCTTGAGTGTCAGTTTTCTTATCTATACGTAAATTAGAACATCTGGTCCTTTCTTGCTTCTTTTTTTTTTTTTTTTGAGTTGGAGTCTCATTATGTTGCCCCAGCTGGAGTGCAGTAGCACTGTTATGACCACCCCAGCGTCGACCTGCTGGACTCAGGCAACTCTTCCACCTAATCCTTCCAAGTAGCCGGAACTACCGGCATGTGCTACCATGCCTGGCTAATTTTTTGATTTATTGTAGAGACAAAGTCTCGTCAAGTTGCCCAGGCTGGTCTCAAACTCCTGAACTCAGGCAATCCTCTCACCTTGGCCTCCCAAAGTGCTGGGATTACGGACTTGAGACACTGTGCCCGGCCGGTCCTTTTCAATTAAAACAAACTATATGACAAACATAAACAGCTAAGAGCAACCCTCTTAACTCTGTAACACTTGGCTTTCATAGCATTAACAATTTAAAATATTTTGTATTTCCAGATTTACTGTAACACGCTTATGGGTATAAAAACCATGTAATTTAGGGGATAACTGACTGACTTGAACATGGAGGTTCTGGATATACCTTGAGTTCTGGTTTATTCTACACATAACTCACTTTCCACTTCCCTCCCTTTGGTTTTCTGATAATTAACCATTTGCAACCAACCCCTTCCAATGGGACTTATTGTGAATAATAAAAGATGCTCCTTTCACCTATATCACTCAGGGAATTCCAAAGACTTAAAAAAAAATTTTATTTCTTTATTTATTTTAAAGATGTGGGGTACAATTTAGTATTAGGTATGCAAGTGGTCATCATACAGGTAAAGCTTGGGTCTCCCTTTGGTCCCCACTTGGCCTGGTTTGAAATCAGGTATCTGTATTGATGTTATGTGCCTCACCTTCCCTGGCAGTTTCTGGCTACTGTCAATCCTGTACTTATAGTATTGTAAAAACTCTGCCAGGAACGAGGGAAGAGAACCTCACTTTCAATTTTCCTCACTGCCAGTTTTCTGATAATTAACCATAAAATGCTTTGAAGAATGCTTTGAAAATGGGACAAGGAAAACGGTAACGTTCATTTAAATATGGCAGTATGACACACGGAAGAAAAAACTGTGTAAAACTTCTGTGCCTTGTTCAACAAAACAGTTATCACGGCTCTTGACAACAAAACAGTAAACCCACAGCTATCTCATAAGTTTTACTCCACAGTGCAGTCAGTTTCAGATTTATGAGTATGTGACTGAAACACAAGCCTGAAAACACAGGGATTCTTTCTCAAAATGTTCAGCCGGAAACAATGATTGTGCCCAGTGGATGCCTCTGCATCATCACATTGGTATTTCTTCCTCCCTACTCTATTTTTATGGTGGGAAATTGAGGACGAGAAAAAAAAAAAATTGTTCATTTGGCACAATTTTTTTTTTTTTGAGTCGGAGTCTCACTCTGTCACCCAGACTGGAGTGCAGTGGCCGCTCCCGGCCACCGCAGCCTCGACCTGCTGGGCTCCTGCGATCCTTCCGCCTCAGCCTTCCAAGTAGCCAGAACTACAGGCATGCGCTACCATGTCTGGCTAATTTTGGGTTTATGTAGAGATGAGGTCTTGCCAAGTTGCCCAGACTGGTCTCGAACTGTGGGATCAGGTAATCCACTCACCTCGGCCTCCCAAAGTGCTTGGATTACAGGTTGAGCCATCGAGCCTGGTAGCACAATTTTTAAAACATATATTTTATTTTAGAGTTGTGAGGGACAAGTGAGGATTTACTACATATGTAAGTTGCACACAAGTGAAGTTTGGGCTTGCAGCTGGCCCACTCCCACGGATAGTGGACCTGGTACTTAGTGTGTTGCCATATCCTCCCTCCCTTCCCCCTCTCTCCTTCCCCCAGCAGTGTCCTGCATCTGCCAGTCCCACCCTTGTGCTCATGAATTGGGCACAGTTTAATGAAAGCTTCCGCATGTGCAATTGACGTGGTGATAAGGCCGCATAGCGTCTCATTCTAGAAGTTTTAGACTGTGCCGAGCTAATGTTGGCAGCACTTCACTGAAAAATCTCACCCCTTCACACCAGAGAAGGAATGTTTTGATCAACATTTATTGAAGTCACTGGCACTCATTCTCTTTTATATTCACTGTACATCTCAGTTATGTTATGTGCCTTCTACAAAAGTAAAATAAAAAAGAAGAAAGATGAAATATGAAAGATGTAATCTCAGACTACTCTCCAAAATAATTTTTGGAGAGCCTTGATAATAAAAAACACCTATCAGAGCACTGTAGAGAATCCAAATGATGGACCCGTGCACATCTTTTCAGCCACTCAGTCTTATTTTCTTCATGATCATTCACTATTTGGTCTGATAAATAAGTGATAGTACTAAAGGCAGTGAAGGCAGGATGGAGTTGGGATGCCTGAGAGGAATGTTAAGCAAACCTTAGGAGATGCTGACCCTCTTTTGGATTGGATATAATCTAAGGGAGACTGGTGTCAGCAGAGTTCATCTCAATGCATTCTAAGCAGACTCAGATTCACTGAGAAGCCAACAGAGCTCAAGTGCAGAGTTGCTCACTTGTCTGGCAAAATTAAAATATTTTACTTGTGATCAGTTAAAACCACTGTCTCTTTAACACCGACTTTCTTCTCTATCACACTTCCCCTTGGGCAGGTGGCAATGGTATAACTTTAGGTATTTTTTTGCATCAGAGTAAGAGAAAATTCCCTTGGGCATATTTTAAATAAAGTTAGCAGGAAAACTGTGGATGATTTGCAGTTATTTCCACACATGGTTAAGGCAGGCCTGGAATATTTCTGCTAAATATTGGGCTGATGTATTGAGCTTCCTGACAAAAAGGTGCAGAGTTGGATTTTGCACTGTGACATAAACGTGTCCTCTGGTGCTCAACACTGTAACTAGGTAGATAGCAGGGGAGAAAAACAGTTTGGCATGTTCACAGCCAAAAGCTAGTCTGTGAAATATTCTTCCAAATCTGACAGTTGATATATGAAATAAACTAGATAGAGGATTTTCCCAAATCCTCTATTTGCAATCATTCTAAAAATTTGCATGTCAAACCAATAATGAGCTGTGAAACTGAAAGAAGCTATTTCAGGTTGTCAATAATAATAAAAAATTGATTTTGATCACCATACTAGTGAGAAACCGAGTTATCTTCCTAATTGCTCTCTAGAAATAATCTTACAAAATCTTTCATAAAGAGGAAATCAATGAGTATACAGACAGGAAATTATAGGGGAAAACGATTACAGAAGAATATCTGACAGTTAATTAAAGCAATGCAAGGTTGTTTTTCTGGATTTTGTGATATCTATGGTGTTTATCAGCTTTCTTAAATTTGTAATGTGATTTGATGTTTTTTTCTCATTCTAGTAAAGTTTTATCTTTGTATGTAAACCTGGATTTGTAATTTTGTATTTTTTTTTTTAAAGAAGTATTCTCTCCCTCTCTCCCCGTTTAACTGTTTAAGCTTTAGGCGCTACAAAACCTGGATCTGCTGCTATGATGAGGCAATCAAAATTGCTCAGTGGGCTAAAAAAGATCATAACCATCTCTGAAAATACTTATTATTTTTCTTCCTCAGGAAACCATTTTTAAAAGATATACATCTGATGAGTTGGGAACACTCTGTGAGCAGATGTAAGAGCAGCCCCGTGAAGGCAAAACAAGCCTTCTCCTGAATGTTGATGGCAGGATGAGACAGCACTGTTAGTGTTGCTATGGTAGTTAAGATGAAACCACAGAAGAGCAGATAAAAAATCATTAGATGTAGTAGCGACCTCTTTGCTGTGGAAGAAGCTCTCAAGCAGGGGCTGGCCCTGTATCAAACCTGCCTCACAGACAACCCAGAGAGCAATTACTAGAAAAATGCCATCTCCTTGCAAATCTTAATCTGCCTCTGTAATTTTCTTGGCATAAACACTTCCTTCTAAATAACTGTGCCCATTTTATTGTTATTACCAGTCACATTTTCTTCCTAAAGTCAAAACAGAGAAACAATATGACCTGAGTTAAGTAGATATTAAATGCAAATTTGCTTCCTAACAATATTAGCTCTTTTCCAGAAAGCTGACAAAACTACTTTGTGAAGCACAGGAGCCTTTACGGCCTGTGCCAGTTCATTTTGTGAAGGGGCTCCAGAAGGCTTGAGGGAAACATGTGGTTCATGCTCACTTTAAGCTCCATGAGGGCAAGAACTGTAATTTTTTAAAATTTCCATTTTATTCCCAGTAACGCCTGAGATCTGGCACACAGTAGAAGCCATCATGAGTATTTGTTGAAAGAATAAATATGCACCAAATTCGCCTTTATGTAATTTTCTCCTCCACAAAATTAGCAAACATTTACTGATAGAATTTCAATTTGAGTTTCATAATGCTTAACAATATATTTCAATCTTATTCTTTAATGTCTTAAATCTTGACTGAATTTGGTGGAAAATTATCATCTTGCTGAATTTGGTTAACTTACAGTTTTTCCTTTTATTTTTTTTACCTTTTTGAATTAAAAGGATTCCTTGATCACTGTGTTATTTTTAGTGACTACTTTTGAATTTAAAAGTGCTTTCTCTTCTATAAATGTTTTCATGACAATTTTTTGATGTCCCTCCCTTTATAAAGCATGGGTACTTATCAGGAAATCTGTAACTGTTTTGTTTTTATTCACTTATATTTGTATCTGCCACACTAGGCTGTAAGATGTTTGAGGGCTTTAAATAGGCTTGTGTAACCATTTGAGCATACACACTCAATAAATACTTGATAAAGAAAGAAATAGGACAGACTCTTGGTCTGTATAAAACCAAATGGGTAAAAAAAAAGTGTATTTTGAGGGGAAAGACAATTTTCTGATTCATAGAATTTTTCCTGCCATATTAAAAACGTGGACATAGTTTGAATATGCCTCTAAACTATTGCTCCTAGACCAATAAGAAAATGGAAACAATATCTGTGTTTAATAATTTCTCTACTTTTTCATGCTTCCACTTCTAGGAAAACTGTCCCTTTTCTTTTCTTGGCCCTTTTCTGCCTTATTCCCCAACTGATGCATGAATCACCTGAATATACTTTGAACACGAAAACACATATATGTTCTTATGATCCTTTTCTTTTGGAAAACATGTATCTTTAAAGAAAATGCCTAGATCAAGAGAACAAAGAAAAAGGAAATGCACATGATTAGCAATACAGACTCACTAAAATGCCAAGAAAGGCAAATATGCTTACAAACTGCATATGGGCTATATGTATCTTACAAAGACAATATTTGCTAATATTTGAAAAAATATATGGAACATAAGCATAAAACATAGTCATACTTTTTTTTTAAAGCAGGATTTATTAAGAGGACAGAAAAGCTCCCACAGTGGGAGGAGACCCAAAGAGGTTGCCCCATACTTTTAAGTGTTTAAAATATGTATGAAGTTATTTTTTAAAAGACCAAAAGCTAATTAACATACTGCTTGCAAAATAATTGTATGTAGTATTTCAATGTCTCAATTGTCCTGACCCTCAAAAAAAGACATTTTGTGAACTAATCCTTCCAATCTTTTCCTTTTGTCAGTATATTTTTGTTTTGGGGCATGAAGAGGAGACTAGTGGAGTGAATTAGAGGGTACAACTGTTGCTGCCCGTAAGGCAGTAAAATTCATTGGGTGGAAAAGAGAGAATGTGAGTAGAAAATCGATTGCTACTGATGCTGTCAGAAACATCCCTTGCTCATAAGGAAGTCCGCTAAATTCTAGAGGGTAGCATAGTGGCAGTGATATCTCGAAAATAATTCAGAGTGTCTTTAGGTTTTAATGTACTTTAAAAAAATTTTCACATATAAACAATTTCAAGATATTCTTGTTCACTTTTTATCATGAGATATGGCAAATTCTACAAGGAAATTTCAGTGAATGTCCTGAGCTTCTCAATTATCTTAGCATAACTATTTCAGTCCATATTTAACTCAAATTATCAAATAAGACTTCTAAACTCAAAAAGGTTAGGAACATAACCAAAACAGCCTCTTAATTTTATAATTGGGAAAACTGATGCACAAAAAATATCAAGGCCATAACTAAATTGTTAGAATATGGTGCGAAAATATGGAATCAATTTTATCCAATACTGCTTCTCAGAGTTTTGAAGCTGTAAAATATTTCTGTATTAATTATTTAAGAACTCTGTCCTTTCATGAGGTGTGAGAGCAGGGCTTAGGTGAGAAATTTGACACAGAATTAAAGGAATGCACCAGGCTATCTTTATATCAATAAATATTATAAACACTAACATTTAGGTATTATAGCACGTTACTTTTCCCATAATATTAACTAATTTAATTCTTGTAACAATCATGTGAAGAAATAAACC
>NW_007255548.1:14228-111441 GCF_000164805.1 Carlito syrichta
TATGGAAAAGTAATAGTAATATAAATTAAGCAGGAATTCCAACTGCTGCTTACATTGGTGTGACAAGACTGTTATACAGGTAGCATCCAATGAACTACACCTTCTAGTATTTATGTCATTGTATGGTCTCCTCATACCCTCACTGTGGGACTCATCTTTTGACTTGCTTTGGCTAATAGAATATTAACAAACATGATGTAAGCTGAGGCTTGAATTTTTCTTTGAACATGCTTTCTTGAATTCCTGAACCACCATGTCAAAATATCTGGCTACATTTCCAGAAAAAATAAGTGGTAATAGAGATGCCCAGTTAGATCCCAGCTACTCCAGCAATGTTGCTAAGGTACCAGACAAGTGAGAGAAGAAGCCATTAGACACCTTAGACACCATTTTGAGCAGAACTGCCACCCACATGATCCCAGCCCAGACTTTATAGAGTTGTGAAAAATAATAATTCATTGTTGATCTAGCTCACTACCTTTTTGTGATTTATTGCACAGCCTTATAAAAATGAAACATTTGGTAAAGTATTTTAATGTCTGTAGCATATTTTGTTTGTTGAATCTTCACTACAATCCCAGAACCATTTTAATAAGAAGGAAATTGAAGCTCAGAAACTTGAATTGACTTGCCCAAGGTCACTTAGTGAATGAAGAGAAAAATTAATATTTAGCACAGAATTTCTGGTTTATAAGCAATTTTCACTACAGGAAGGATAAATGATACTGGAAGAGATCAGTGTGAGATGGGAATTTGATTTGAGCTTTGGTGGAAAGGTAGGCATTAAATAGGGACTGTGAATTTAAGTCACAATCCAGATCCCTTATTCCCTTGAACAAGTATTATAGTACCCATAATTGAGTGTCTACTATACTCAAAAGGATTGCCCATGATTTCTCTCATTCTTGCAACAGTGCTGAAATAGTTTCTTATTTTATAAATACCATAAATCAAAACTCAGTGATCTAAGTTTAGCTAGTAGGTTGTAGAGTTGAACTTCAAATCCATTTCTGTTTGGCTCCAAACAGTGAATTATTTCCATAACACTTTCTCTAATCTGCAGTGGTCCAGGACTACAGGAAGGTTGCAAAGCTCCTAAGGGAACATGCTTTTTTAAAGAATAATATCTATGATTCCAATTTAGAATACTAGGGCCATACTAGAATGTTGGCACTCTTTCCCTTAGGGGAAAGATATATCTAAAGGGGGACCCAGATATATCTCACAAAAATTTGGGTCTTCAAGTTTTATTTGCTGAAATAAAAAAGTCCAGCAGCAGCAATATTAAAAGATAGCCCATGCTTTATAAGTAGGGTCTGGCAGATGTCTCTCTCATCTTTCAAGTTAGTCTGAATCCTTAAAGAGATTCACAGTTAGCCTGGAACAATCTTATTTGCAGACGTCCAAACTGTTGATAGCATACTTATGAAGATAAAGAAAGGGTACAGTTATGTTGTATCAGACAAATTTCAGCCTTCCTTGTTTAATGAGATTATATACATGAACACGTCTGACACTGTGCCAGTCACAGAATGGATGCTCCATCAGCACATGTTTTAGGTCTCTTGTAAAAATAGAAGAGAAATAAGGAAAGCTATCTCCAAATTCCAACTTTATTCAAAGTATATTAAAAGAGTTGTTCATTAGTGTTCCATGAAAGATAATGAGATATGTGCAATGTCAGCAAAGAAAAAGGAAAACACAGTGGTAACTAAACACAATCCTGCCTTGGAATAGCAGATCTGCTATTATGTGATTTGTGTATTTTCTCTTTCCCTCCCTCTTTCCCTGCCTCCTTTTCTCCCTCCTCCTCCTTCCTCTCCTTCTTTTCTCTCTTTTTCTCCCCATCCTCCTCTTCCCCTCCTCCTCTCCTCCCCATCTCTTCCTTCTCCCCTCCCCCTTCTCTCTCTCTCTCTTTCACCTTGATAGATTAGATGAAATGCTTCTCATACTGCCTTCCAAATGATTACAATTCTTTAACAGTGTAAATTTTACCATTTCTTGCATTTTTACAAGAAGCATGTGTCAACTAGTTTGAGTTTTGCCCAGCATTAGGACTCATACATCTTTAAAATCTGTACAATGATACAGTCCTGAGGAAATCAATGAAAGGTTCCAATTCAGCAAAACTATATATTGTGGGCTGCTATATCTCAGGACTCAATATGGCAAGCATCTCTGCATACTCTGATCTGGAAAGGGATTATATGAATGGGAGTAAATACTACCTACCGTAGGTGTGGTTCTGTGTTTGAAATGTAGTCGTGGAAACACAGGTCAGGAGTAAATGAAATGGATTTTCAAGTTTTTTTTCCTGAAATAAATCTATCTATCATATTTACCATACAGTCTTTATTAGAATTGTTTCATTTTTTGGATCTAGTTAAAATAAGGCATCATATATATATATATGTCAATCAGATGACTGACAAGCTCATTATTATTTTAATACACCATATTCACATAGGAAAGATGTGAAATTTAAAAAGTGAAGAAAAGAGGACAAAATTATAATATAATAAGGTCTCTAAAATTATGTTAAATTATACATGTGTCTAAAAAGAGAAGAAAATGATTGAAAATGAATTTTTACCTGAAATGCTCACAATGGAAATCAAGGCATATCATGAAAAATACTAGAGAAAATGCTCACACATCTAAAATAATTTTATTTATATTAGGTCATGTTAATAGTCTAGATGAAATGCTTCTCATATTGACTTCTAAATAATTATTATTCTTTGAAAGTGTGAGTTTTATCATTTCTTGCATTTTTACATGAAACATATGTATCAAGTGGTTCAAGGGTTTTGCCAATGTCTTTATACCATTCTCTAAAATTTGACAAGAGAATCAGTCCTTAATAAAATAAAAACATCCCATTTCATTGGTCAGATGATCTTTCAAGCACTGTCACCTGACCTTTTACTGCAGAAGGCTAACCACAGCTATCAGTGTTCAACTGCTTCTGATGTTTAATTCATTTAAAATTAGCCATAAAAAAGTCTTTCTATATCCAAATATCATGAAACTTTTCCGCCATTAAGCCTGATCTAGTCACTACCCTTTTATCCTTTTGGAGTAATGTAGAAGGTTAACAAGACTGAAGACTAAATATTCTTAATCTATATTTCTGAAAACTTGCTTTTTGCTTCTTTATTATCAAAAATTTATCTGTCCCTTTTCTGTGACATATTGAGTCATTTCTCTTTTCATTATATGCCTTTCCATGTTGAGCTATGCATTATTATGCACTGCTTATCCCATAAAATAAACACATCTTACAGACAAGTTTTTTTAATTTGACTTAAACTTTTATTTTCTAAGAAATTTATAATAATTTTATTACAGATAATGTGATATTGCTAACCCTTGATAGTCAAAGCACTGAAACCCTCATGAATTTTTAAATTAATGGCTTTAAAATTTCAAGTTGGAGCTAGAAAGGCCATACTTATTTCGATATTTTCTCTGAAACATATGCTCATGTTCAGTTTAATATAAAGCTGGACTACTCAAATGAAAGTTAGCTTTCAATGGGAGAAATCCACAACTGTTTCTAAAGAAACGTTAGGTATAATATATATTAATATAATTTATGTAATAATGTGCATAATTATATATACTATATAAATTATATGTATTTCTCCCACAAACTTAGGGAGAAAGTGATCTCAAGAAAACGAGTTGTATTTATTGTTGAAGATGGGATTTCAGTGTGAAACAGGGCAGGAAGTTATGCTTCATACTGCTTCCCTCTTCAGGACCTTCACCCCTTCCATCTACATGAAATATTCCTTCTCCATTTGATTTCTATTTGGCATAGTAGAGATATACTAAATAGTTGCACTAATTCATTTCCAGTCCTCTTTCAGAGCTCAGCTTATACTTCTTCAAAGAAGCCTATCTTGAAGTCCGACACAAGATCATATTCTTTCTCTCTTATGTTTGACAATAGTTGTTAAAAGAATGAAAAAAAAAAAAAACAATGAATGAGTAGGGAGTGAGTGAATGGGTGAATGAAAGAAATGCAGGAGAAAGAGTTTTCCTTTTTTTTCCATGCCTTCCATTTAACATTCCATAAGTCCATGAGAAGAGGAAATGAGAGGGATTCCAGGTCAATTTACTTGATGTTCAGTCTTCTACAGCTGCCAAAATAAATAATTTCTAGACTATCAAACGAAATCCATAAGGTGCCTATAATTATCAATTTCATGTAACACACTAGCCACAGTCTCTAATTTTCATTGCCTTGTAATTAATGTATTCAACAAGTATTTATTTTATTTTAAATTCTATTTTTTATTGTTAAATAATAATTGTGCATATTAATGGAGTACAAAGTGATGTTCTGATATGTGTAATGAATAATGGTCAGGGCAGGGTGATTAGCATATGCATAGTCTCAAATATTTATTTAACAAACATTAATTATGAATGGTCTGCTCTGTTATCTCTTTGAACTCTTCCTTCTTTAGACTTCCATAATTTGCACATAGTTTTTGATGTGTCTTCCTTTTTATTTGCATGGAAATGGCTTATATCTAATTTTCTCTTCTTGACTTTAAGTTTGTTGGGTGTTTATCTTATTGCCCAAGGCATAGTCTTTTGCATCACCTAATAAATGTTTTCTAAAATAAATGAATAATATTCTTTAGAATATTTTCCTCTATATCCTCTTAACCAACTTCTTTGTTCCACCACTTTTTCTTATATGTTCCTCAATTGTTTTACTTAGCTTTGCCATTTTTGTCATTGCCCAATCTCAACAACCTAAGAAATTCCACTCAAGCATAATGTGGTCTTGATTCTAAAGAAAAGGTCTAAGAGGCCACACTGAGGCTATGTGAGGCTGAAGTCAATACATATTCTTCAGCAAAACAAACTTCAGAATTATAGGGAAGCAGTATAACAGGTGACTAAGAGTCAACTGAGTCCCAGTACCACCATTGGCTGTTGTGTGACCTTGAGTGAACTTGGACAAGCAATATTTAGAACCTAATATTCCTCATCTTTTAAATGAGAATTCACTCATGTTTCACTTACTTAATAAATATAAATAAGGTTTTGTTATGGGCAAGGTACTATAGATATTGGTCTCAAAAATTTATATTCTAGTGACATCGAGAGAATGTTAATAAATAAGCAAAAAGAAACAAGTTAATGTCAAATAATAAAAAATATTAGGAAGAAAATAACCGCAGTGATATATATGATGGAAAGTGCTGGAAGAAATGGGATTCTACGCTATACTGGGTAGTCAGAGTAGACTATTTTTGAAAAAGAAACATTTGAACTAAGATGAGTGAGGAGAAAATCTGAGAAAACAGTGCAGAGAGAACCACCAAGTGCAAAATCTCTGAGGTGAAATATATGTGAAATAAAAATAAAGGAACAGAGTTGCAGAAGAAAAATAGGGCAAGTTAGGATGCGTTTGGAGATGCCAGTGAAGAAGAAGGCAGAGATCTGAGGATGTAGGCAATTATAGATTTAGTAAAGTGTTCAGAATTTATTCTAACAGCAAAATGAAGTAATTTTAAGATCTGAAGTGGGAAAATGACATAATATGGTTTATTTTTTAAAAGATCACTCAGGAAAATGTGGAAAATGGATTGGTGTCACTAAAAGACAATTGCACGAGTCCAGGTAAAATTATGGTAGCTTTGATCTGAGTGTAGCCCTGGATTTGGTGATAAATGGGTGGATTTGGGAAGCAATTTGGAGGATGAACCAAAAGGATGTGTGAGTTGAAGGAAAGAGAGAAATTGAGGATATATTAGGTAGGGTTGGCCTCCCTAGAAGCAGAAACTGAGATACAGTTTCATGTGCAAGTGATTTATAGAGAAAGTGCTCCCGTGAGAAACTGTGAAGGGAGTAATGAAATCAGGGCAGGGGAGTGGCAAGATAAGTAAAAGTGTGATTTTAGGCATAGTCTGGAAGACACTAGCTTCAGCTCAGTTCTGCAGGGGGAACTCTGGATAAGTGATGTGTCAGTTTGTCCAGATTTGGCAAAGGAATTGGCTTTCATACTCTCACATCAATCAGTCATTAACTTTAGTTCACTCTAGAGATGTCTAAACTTCCAGGCACTTCCATCTTTAGATGGGATTAGGCAAAACAGTTTCAGTAGTCTTATTGTCTTGCCAGGGGACACTATAATGTATAATGATCACAGGAGGGGAGTTACTGCTACAGATGTTAGAAGTAAATCTTGGGCAGGGTAGAGGTGGGGGCGGGAAGTAACAAGTGTCTCAGCAGATTGGACAGAACACCAACAGTGTCCCCTAAAATTATATGTAATGTGCAACTCAGCATGGTTCACTGATGAGTTGATTGAAATAAGACTTATTGAATCCCCATTTGATTTTTGTACATGTTAAAATTTGTGAAGCACACATTTGGTTTTGTATAATGCCCTTCCTGATAGTTTGCTGAAAAGGACTCTATGAAATGATGTAAATTACCTTGTAAAGGGCTATCACCTTATTACAATAATGGTTATAATATTAATGATAATGTTCTATCTGTTACAGCATTTATTTTGTTTTCTTTGTACCATAATAGTTAATTCATTTGTCAGCCACCTCTACTACACTGTTTCTCAATCAGGGTGCTATTGACATTTTGAACAAGACAGTTTTTTTTGTTGCTGTTGTTCAGACTGTCCCATACATTTTAGAATTTTTAGAACCCACAAGCATGAAGTGTCAGTAGCCCATCCAGTCATGGTAACAACCAATAATATCCCCACACAGTCTTAGGAATGCCTCAAAGGGTATTATCATCACCTTTGAGAATCACAGAACTCCTCTGGGGGGGTGAAGATCATGTTTTATTTTAATTGTGTGCCTTCATTTTCCTAGGGAGTACACAGATGAGATTCTTAGTATCTGACACAGATGAGACTCTTAGCATACGTTCACTGAAAAATAAAATAATAATAATTAACATCATCTTAGGTATTCCATTATCTCGGTTAATTTTCATAATGGCCAGGCTTGCAAAGTTATTATAATTCCTACTTTATAGATGAGGAAACTGAGTACGTTTGTTGTTCCAAAGCACACAGTTAGGGTAGAGCTGAGGATAACTCTATTTCTGTCTGACTCTGTGCTCTTGATAATTCACCAACCTACCTGAATAAATAAAGTATTCAATAAGTGAATGAGTTCATTTCTGTAAATGCCAGTCTATTGTCAATAATATAAGTTGGTACAGTAAAGCAAAGTAAAAGTTTATTTCCAGAAGGTAAGTCATGGACAGTTCATAAACGATTTAAATTTCAAATACATTTTCACTGTTCCTGGAGTTAATTTAGTCTGCCTTCAAAATCCACCAGCAAGAATGGGAACATGGCAATAACCCTGGCCATAAGCTTGCTGCTCTTTTCTCCACGTTTGAGACGGAGAATGGACCACTCCACAAGCCACAGGTGAATCTTACATCAATGTTCTGAGGAAGTTTGGCACTCAACAATTCAAAGAGTATCAGTGAAATTCATGCCTTTTATTTCCCAACGTAACACATGTATCTGTCTTACTTTAGCCTGTTCTTCAGAGTTGGCAATTATATCATCTTATCCTAGCTATGGAAAGTTTAAGAGATATGCATTCACTTTACACAAGTATCACTTACAACAATATAATTTACAACCAATATCTATTAATCAAAACCTTCTATCTAAATTTCTAGAGCAATTTTTAACTTCCAAAGATATATAATTAAATTAAGGCAAATTGAGACTACATGTTTAACCTATAAGAAATACAGATGAGACTGCCATTTGCTCTCCTTCCTCTCAAAGTCTGTTTTCTTCTCTGAGATATAGAGGTAAAGTATATTTTCTAATCTCCCTTGATGAGTCCTAGTTACTGAGTTCTTGCCGATTAATTGTCGTTGAAAATGATGTACACTGTATCCAAGTGTCACTTCTAACCCTTCTGAACTTACCAAATATATCTGACTCTTTCTCTTCCCACCATTTCCTGTACACTCAACCCAACCAGGTGTAGGAATATGGTAGAGAAAAACTATGTCTTAGGAAAAAGAGAAATCACCTGAAAGAAAGAGCCTAGTTTTCTGAAAGACTGTGCGGAGTAATGCCCCACCACTATATTGAACGCTGAGATGAGTGAGAAACAAACCTTTAATGGGTTAAGTAACCAAGGTTTTCTTACTGTAATAGAGTGCCTCAAAATTATACTTTCCAACGTAAAGAGAACAAGGCAATGTGCATGACTATGTGAAGCAATATGTTTACTTGATGCTATACATAACTGCATATAGACAAATTGATTTCTAAGAATTTTTATACTCAAAATGTGAAGAAAGTTTATAATCAAACCTAGATAGTAATGCCAGTGAAGAAAGAGGATAGATGGATACTAAGATTCATAGAAGTAATAACTATTTGTTTAAAATGTTTTTTTCTTCTTTTCTGCATGGCAGTTACATTTTTTAAGAATAATTTTCCATATTCATCATCATTTCCCTATTGATTTTGTTGAAGACTGATTCATTCTCAAATCAGGTTTGCATCTAAAACTTACATAATTTTTAAAATAAAATAGGTTTGGTTTTGATCATACTTTGCTATTTTAAAATTTAAGCTTAAACCCATTGAGCTGTAATTTTTTTCTTTTTTACTGAAATTGTTATGGAAAGTCACAAATTTCTATGGAGTTCTAAGAAATAATACAGAGAGATACCTTGTATACTTTGTCTAGTTTCTCCTAATGGTGACATTTTGCAAACTCTAGTACAATATTCACAAGCAGGACAATGACATTGATAAAATCCACTGATCTCATTCGTATTTTCTCAGTTTTACTTGCAATCCGGTGTGAGCAGTGTATTAAGTTCTATACCATTTTATTACCTGTGGTAAGTTTTTAAAAATAATAAAATTTATTAAAGATATTAATAACCTTCTTGCTGTTGTTTTACCTTTGTTGTTTTACTTTCAAGGGATCTTTATCAAATAACATCTCTTAGTAAGGAAATAGTTACCCAAAGTTCTACAATTCAACTAATTCAGCAGTTCAACAATTGAAACTAGATATGTTTTATATCCATTAGTATTTACTCTTAAGTATCTTTGTGGCAAAGCTATATAATATTTATTTGTAAAATATATCCAATAAGTGTTTTCTAATTCTAATTGAGGATGTTGACTATTTTGTTTGACTTAAATATTTTTATGGGATACTAAACTCTATAACCAGGTAAACAATTCCAAATTGGTTCAGATATGTTTGAGGAAACAGTGACATATGTTTGCAATATGGTACTGTATTTTCCTGAAATTCCACTGTATCTGCTTCAGAAATACTTTTATGTCTCCCTTCCTTTTACTTTTGGCAAAAGCTACCTCATCTCTGTTATGCAGAGAGTCACTGATTTATAAGACCAGTATTTTCAAACCAGACAACTGTGATGTCTACTTCTAATACATACAGTACAGAATGGCAAGTTAAATAAAGAGAAGATGCCCAAAAAGAGTACACTCATTATTCTTTAGCCCTGGGGTACCATCCAATTATTAAAAAGCAGATTTTGAGCTTTTGTCTGCTGTCGACAAGTTAAGACAATCAAGCCCATGCCACTGTCAATTATCTTGCCAAAAGTCATACTACTTTTGACAAATATCTAAGTTAACTGCTAGAAAGTTCACTCAGCGCAACCTTACCTTTATTTCTTATCTAAGTTCTTTTTGTCTAAAGAAGACTATTCAACCTACGAAATAAACTTTTCAGGTCAAGAGAATTTGAGAAATAGGAAAGGAAAATGAAACGGTGGAAACAAATAAAAGGACATCCATTAGGCAGATTGCACCATAGTGCTCTTTTTTTTTCCTCTGTAACGAATGTCAGTTATGTAAAATTAAGCCAGGAAAGTTTATACTTTGACAAATTTTTATGGATCAGTTTCAAATTTATAGATTTTTAAAGAATCCTTTCTCCAGGATTTGGTTATCTGGCTTAATAAAATTTTCTATCTTTTATATTAATTTCTGAAAGGATAGTAGTTGAGTAGGTTCTGTATATTTATTTACCACTATAAATTTTCATGTATGAATTATTTTCTTGGTAGTAGCAGGCCTCAGAAAATTTTCCTTAATTAATGTGAGCTTAACATCTTTTATTTTTATTTTTTAAATTGTTTGTTTATTTCATAGATTTGAAATCTATGTCATAATGCAAAAAGTAGAATCTTTTAGACATATTTGTCAATACTATAAGAAATTTATTATAATAAATAGCAAATTTGATCAAACTAATTCTGGTGGACAAAAATAAATTCATATATTAAAGCAAAATAAAAAGTTCTTTTTCATGGCACAATTTCCTTCCAATGTTTAATCTAATCTATGTACCAAATGCTGAAAACATGAAGTAAAACAAACCTACGGAGAACTTCATGGCCATTCTTTCTTTTAGATATGACTTTGCTCTGTGGGATTGATACTTTTTTTCCTTCGAAAACTATGTATTTTAAAAGGCAATGATATGCTGCCCATCAAAAGAGGACTGGATTAAAAAAATGTGGTACATATACACGATGGAATACTACGCAGCCATAAAAAAGAACAAAATCATGAAGTTCGCTGCAACCTGGATGGAACTCGAGTCTATAATACTGAGTGACCTCTCACAAAAACAAAGATCCGAATATCACATGTTCTCACTCATATAATGGACCTTGAACATTCAATGCAATACTATAAGAAAATGACTGATGGTACTGGGAAACTATGGGGGGGGGAGGGGGATGGGATTAACAGTAGCAAATATCTGTCAGGAGATGGGAATACACTTCTTATCTACAGGGTGCCTGAATAAAACGTCATTGTACACCTAACCCTTAACTGTACCCCACAAAACCATAATAAAAAATACTGATTAATGAAAAAAAAAAAGGCAATGATATATTTTTTAACATAACTATTGCCATGTTTCATTCAATTTATTATAAATTGTAAGGTTTTTCTTGGAACTCTAATAAAATACATGATTAATATTTTCAACTTTTTTGACCAGCTTTATTTTGTTACATATCTTTATGATATACTCAGAAAAGTTAAGCTTATTTACTTGTCTTTATAACTGAATGTTTACTTTCACAAAACTGATAAGTCACAACATGATCAAAAATGAGAAAATGAACTGGTATAGCATGTTCAGCATGTTCACTAGAAGGAAACAGATTTAAGAGTGAGGACCAAGCATATCAATAAGATCTAAACCATTTAGAGAGCTAAGCAATAGGTGGGTCTATAGCACAAACCCACCTGGGAAAATATAAAGGATATTAGCAAAAAAGCAATGCTGGTTTTACATGCTCATTAGACTGCTCAGACAGGTGGGCAATAAATGATGCTTTTTCTAATATAGATTTTAAAATTTGCATGTACTTAGCTCAGTCTAACAATTTATTTTTAATGATTCAGTATATTTCACCATAAATACCAAGTTTTTTCTTTTATGGTTGGACTTTTACATTATTTGCACTTTTCACTACCTAAATATAATATCCAACACAATACTGAAGGAGAACAAAGTTGAGAAACGGACAATACCTGACTTCAAGACTTCAAGGCTTACTAAAGCTGCAGCCATCAAGACAGTGTGACGTTGGCAAAAGAATGAACAAATAGATCAATGGAACAGAATAGAGAACCCAGATACAGAACCACATAATCTTTGACAAAGAAGCGCTTCTTTGTCAAAGATTATGTGGTTCTGTATCTGGGTTCTACCAATAAACAGTGCCAGAACAACTGGACATCCACAAGCGAGAGAGAGAGAGAGAGAGAGAGAGAGAGAGAGAGAGAGAGAGAGAGAGAGAGAGAGAGAAAGAGAGAGAAAAGAAAAGAAAAAAATCTAGATATAAGCCTTACACATTGTTCAAAAATTCACTCAAAATGGATCACAGACCTACATGTAAAACACAAAACTATAAAACTCCTAGAACATAGGAGAAAATCTAGATGACTTTGGGTTTGGCTGTGATTTCACCAAAGGCATGATCCAAGAAGGAAAGAATTGATAAGCAGACTTCATTAAAATTAAAAACTTCTGTCTAAAAGACACGGTCAAGAGAACAAAAGATAAGCCACATCTGATAAAAGATTGTTATCCAAAATATAAAAAAGAATTCTTAAAAGTCAACAATAAGAAATTAATCAGTCTGATTAAAAAATGGGCCAAAGACCCTAACAGACACCTCACCAAAAAGGACATACAGATGGCAAGCAAGCATATATGATAATTGTTTATTATTACACAAAATGCTTCACATCATATGTCACCAGGGAAACATAAATTTAAAAAATAAGATATCACAACACACTAATAAGAATGGCCAAGATCTGAAACTTTGACAATAGAAAATGCACATGAGGATTTAAAGCCCTAGGAACTCTCATTCATTGCTGGTAGAATGAAAAAGAGTACAACCATATTGGAAGACAATTTGCTGGTTTCTTACAAAATGAAACATAACTATTACCATACAATCCAATAATTACACTCCTTGGCATTTGCCCAAACGAATTGAAAACTTGTATCCACACAAAACCTGCACATGGATATTTATACCAGCTTTATTAGTAATTGCCAAAGGTTGGAAGCAACCGAGATATCTTTCAGTAGGTGAATAGATAAATAAACTGTGGTACATCCAGATAATGGAGTTCAGAGCTAAAAAAACAAGTTGTCAGGCTATGAAAGACTTGGGGGAAACTTATATGCACAGGACTAAGTGAAAGAGATCAGTCTGAAAAAGCTACATTCTGTATGATTCCAACTATGTTGCATTCTGGAAGAAGACAAAACCAAGAAGGCAGTAAAAACATTAGTAGATGCTAGGGCTCAAGGTGTAGAGAGTGACTAGGTGGAGCACAGAATGGTGAATATATGTTACATATCTGTCCAAACTCAGAATATATGCCATCAAAAATAAACTATGGACCTTAGGTGCTAAGGATGTGTCATTATAGTAGATTCATCAAGTGTAACAAATGTACCACTTTGAGGGGGGATGAAGAAGGGAGAGGGAGGCTACCCATATATTGGGACAAGAGGTATATGGAAAATCTCTGTATCTTCTTTTCAATTTTGCTGTGAACCCATAACTGCTCTAGTAATTAAAGTTTTTTTTAAAAAAAGATAAACAGTATTTTAAAAAATTTGACTCACATCTATTATTTCTAGTAATGAAACTGGTGGTTTAAATGCATTATTAAGGCTCTGTTAGAATTCTCTAGAAAGCTGATACTAATTTATAGTCTTTTTTGGTTTTATTTTTCATTATAAAAATGTTTAACTTTATGTATAAATATAAAATAGTTTAATGAACCAGCATGTACTCATCACCAATCTTCAGCAACCATAAACTGGTAACAAATATTTTTTCATCTCTTCCATGATTTGACTCCCTTTGCCCAATTACAGATTATTTTGAAGTAAATCCCAAACATATCATTTAATAAATGAACACTGAAAAGCATATATTTAAATGCTCAGAGAAAATTTAAGTATAAATGTAGGTCATAACCATAAAAAAGAAACTCACTTAAATGAGATTCTAAAAACATCTATTCCTAAATATACACACAAAAGCTTTGAAATTTAAAAAGATGGATAGAATGTCTAAAGAAAACAATATAACTACATTGAATGATCCATGACAAGTTTGTAGTTAAAATATATGTGTAGCAAAGAAATGATCAATGTTGAGATGATGGATACCCCAGTTATCCTGATTTGATCATTACACATTGTTGGCATCTATCAAAATCTCTCATGTACAACTATTATGTACCCATAATTAAAGCTTAAAAAATTTTTAAAAATGTGGAAAAAAGAAGAAATAAATGAGCATTTATTCAAGGGCAGAGGGAAAAGTAAGATTCAAACTTCAAAGAATATTGTTAAGTGGGCTAAAACCCAAATGTAATGAGAATTGGGATAAAACTTTCCAGCTCAGCACTCCCTGTCCCATTCTATGCTATACTTTGTTGTAGAATTTGTCTCAGATAAGTTATACTATTTCTTGTTCAATTGTCCATTTCCTCCATAAGGTTACCTGGTACCTATGGTATTAGTAACAATAGCTATTAACACTAGTGATAATTATTATACACTGCACACTCTTCTAAGTGTTTCACATATATAGTTTGGTATTATTTAAGAAAACGAGGCGTAGAAAGACTAGGTTATTTTCTCCTAGTTCACAAAACTAGTAAATAGCAGAGTCTGCATTCAAATCCAGAAAGTCTGCCTTTGGAGACCAAGTCTTTATCCACCATGGCATATTGCTGTGTACTAGCTAACATTATATTGGATGACTAAATAAAAAATTTGAATAAAATAAAATACTAAAAATATATTTATCTACTTGTAACAATTTTGGTCAGTGCATGCATATAATATATATACAATGAATATTCATAAAAACAACATATTATTCTATACTGGTAAGAACATTTCTGGACTACAATGCACAGGTCTATTTAAGAATTATGTGGCATATTGGAAAGTATCTATTAAAGTGTGCTCAAAATGATGAAAGTTCTAGAATTTTTGTCATTTGATAAAAGGTTTCTAGAGTTTGAGAATATTGGGCTAGTGAAAGGCTTAATGTAAGCTTCTAGTAGTCTTCAAATGTCTGAATGCCTGCAGATGGCAGAACAAAGACATATGAAAGTAAGTTATAAGGAAGTGTATTTTTTACATCTATAAGGATGACTTTTAAAAAAATAAATATTGCTGATCAAAGGGTTATGGGCAGACCTTGTAAATAGTGATCTCTTCTATAATATCCAAGCATGAGTTTAATATTAGTAGAAGCTTTCTGAAATTCGGCTCTAAGAATGTCTACTTTTGTAGTCTTTACCTTAGATCTATCAAATTGTTAAATTATTTTTTCATCAAAGGTTTGTTTGTACCTTTCTTTTATTTATGAAATATCTAGAAATGCTTTTATGTTTAAAAAATTCAAAAAAATCCAGGTGCAGTGGCAGGAGCCTCTAGTCCCAGCTACTTGGGAGACTGAGTTGGGAGGATAGCGTGAGCCTAGGAGTTCAAGGCCAGCCTGAGCAACATAGGAAGGCCCCATCTCTAGAAAAAGAAAAAGAAAAGAAATAAAAGCCTTGGAAAGAGTCAGAGAACCAAAGGATAAGTAAGAAAGAAAACTAACAGATTGGACATTTTTTCATTGTATCCTTAGAATAGTCTATGAGGTAAGCGTTATTCTGATTTTATGTGTAAAGATCAGGAAAACTGAATAATGTATTCAGAAAGGTACAGAGCAAGTAAAAAGCAGATATGTAGTTTGACCATAGATGAGTCTGACTCAAAACCTGTGCTCAGTCTACCACATTTTTTTTTCTTCCAGAAGGGACAACAAAATAGAATTACTCAACACTGCAGTAGGTTCAAGATAGGTTGACAAATTTTGGTTTTCCTAATTATATTATTTTCTTTGGAAGAAAACTTTCCTTTTTACAAATAAGATCTTCAACAGTACAATGCTATAAAACACGTTTTTGAATGAATAAATACTGTAGAATTTTTTGAATATGTTGATCGTCAATCAAATTTCTTTTCATGGTATAAGTGTGACCAATAGACATTGGGCGCTGATTTTCAAAAGTCTGATAGCTTGAATTTGAATTTTGAACATTTCCTTTATTATTTCAGTAGATGACATATGCCATATGAAACATGGTGGACATGCTTTGAACACACAACCTTAATAGGTGTTTGCAATATTAAAGCTTGTTTGAAAACATGTTTTAATAATGTCAGTGGCAATGGTCAATTCTGTTTATATATTCTTACATTCTGTTTCATATTTGTAAATTCTTATTCTTTAACCCCCAAATCTTTCCTGCTAATGGTTACTATACTAATTTTATCAAGTCGTATTCTCTTCACCATGCTTTTTGGTGTAAGTAAATGCAAACACAATTTTTCCTCTCCCTTGAATGAGTTCGCTACACTTTTTGCCTAATAAAAATATTGTGATGCTGGTTTAACATGTTTTGGTGAGATAGTAGTTCAGTTATTCTCCAAGGTAGCCAACTGTATTTGATTGAGAGAGAAAAAAATGTTTTTAATATTGCATTGTTTAATCTATTGATTTTTGGTTGATCTTTTATTTGATAAAACAATTTTTTAAAGTTCATATAAATTTCAAGGGACTTGACATTTCTATTTGTAATAACTCATTTCTTCTACCTAGACTTTATGAACAAATATATTTTTATTATTTTTACTTCTCTAGATCAAGAAACCAAGTTCACAATCTAGATCTGATACTTTAGTGGTGTGATTCACTATTGAGCATAGCAAAGATTCATAAGAAAATAAATGAAGACCACATTTTAATACATTAGTTCTATTATTATCTGTCTAAAGGAATATTAGTAGTGAAGTAGAATATATGCCACCAAATGGACATACTGTTTCGTTTAGAAATGGGATTCAAGACATTATTTGAAATGGATAGCTTTGCCTTTTTAAAAAAACATGGTTATGACTAAGACAGGCAATTATATTGAGATCTGTGGTATATAAGTGCACAGAACTTTTCTAACCACGGCTTTGATTATGCAACATACTATTACTGTCTTACCTTTCCTAAGCACTACTCCTAAGTAGCTCAAAATATTACCATATATAACATCTCTTCCATAATGATTATGCCCTTTGCTCAAAGGAAAAAACCTTGTTCAAAAACAATGTAAAAAACCATGTTCAAAGTCAAGAAGGAAATTAGCCGTTAGGATTGGGAACCAGCTTCACATGATATGGCTCCCTGTCCAGTGCTATTTATAATCAAGTGCCCCCAGTTTTAAAACATTTTCTAATGTGAACTTCTTGTGGGTCAGTTCAATCTTTGGACAAGTCATTCTCTTCTTGAACAAGTTTTTGCTATAGTAGTATTTTTAAGTCTCGAAATTGTCACCAATTTTCAAAATGAAGAAAACTTTCTGCTTCCTCAAAATAAATTAAGCTGTTTCTGCATTTATACAGAATATTGCTTGCTAGTTATTGATTCTGCTATGGCATTTTAGACAGTTCTATTCTGGCTGCATGAAAGACAACCTCCTCCATAGTCAGGAGTGTAGTTCAGGGTCAGATTGCATGGGTTTGACACTCAGATCTGCCGTTTCTGGCTATGGGACTCTGGGCAAGTCCTGTGGCTGTTTCAAACTTTACTTTCATAATTGGGTGACAAAAGTGCTTAATGCATAGGAGTTTTGTGAATAATATGAAGGGAAATATATAGATAACATGTAGCATATAGTCTGAGAGAGTCAACACAAAAGAGGTAAGTTATCACTGTATCAAGTTCACTGAGGCACATCTCACTAAGAGTGGACATTTCAGAGGAAAGGTCATTCTATGAATTCTACAACACTTGGCCACTTGGTGAAAGAAAATCATTTGAGGACTCTAATTAATTTTTTAAAAAATGGTCAAAATTAACTGGATTAAATGTAGTGCCAAGTTAAAAACACCTTTGCATATTTAATTGGGGACTATTAAGACCTCTTAGGCTTTCAATCCTCAGGATCTTAGATGAAAGCAGACAGATGATTCCCTCACCTCCTGCCCCAAGCGGGGGAGAAAATCTACTCACAATAATATTCACCCAGAATAGATGTCCCTAATCTGTTACAGGTGTCTATTACATATTTACTTTACTGATAAACATACAAACAAAAAAAACCCCTCTAAAATGCTGAACAGGCAAAATTGGATGTAACAAGCAAGAATAATATTAATTTTCTCTATTGGTTCTATAAGTTAAATTCTGAGAACTGGGTTGGCTTTCTAATGGTAGGCTAGCTGTGTGCTTTGGCAAAGCTCTGTGTTTTTCACCTTTTATAGGCTCTGTTGAAGGCGAAATTAGGAAGATCCTAGACAACATGACTTTGGATTTTTCTTTTAATTAGAATTATTTACTATGTTATATCTAAAGACAACTAACTCATTTGGTCAATCAGAAAAGCAATGAGTAGGTATCAGAACCTCAAGGTATGAATATACTGAGTACATTCATATTATTTTTTACAGGATATAACACAAATAAATTTGAAAAGGAGGGAAAGTCCTTTCAACATGGAAAGGAAGCTCAAAGTATATTCTGAGAGAAAGGCTAGGACATGACTTCACTACAACTTTAGATTACAAAGCACACCTCTTTCAGAAATTTTATGAATCTTTATGTTTATCCTATTAGGTTGACTGAAAAAGAATCATTATCCCACTTTACAGAGAGGAAAATAGTTTGCCAGAGCCCTTTTGTAACTTATCTAAGCAGGATCCAGATTTCTGTTATTTTGAGAATGGGTTCTTGTACAGGTCTCCTTTCAGTATATCACACTGACAAAACCCCTAGTAAATAAAAATATGCAACATATAGTCCCCTTCTTGGCCCTCTTTACCTTTATCTAGTCTAGAAACTTTGAAGCCAGCTGACTCAGCCCTAGGTTCTGTCTCTAACTGCATTCTCTCCTCAGGGTATCTCATCCATGCACAGGGCTTTAAATGACCCCTCTGTTCTGTTAATTCCAACATTCATTTCACTTGCTCACACCTTAAGTTCTAAGCTCTTCTATCTAACTGCTACTTGACTTCCACACTTGGACTTCTAATTAACATCTTAAACTAAAACACAGGTCTTAATTCACTCCTCCAAATCTATTTTGTTGCTATTTTTTCCTGTGTCAATCACAACCTAGCAGTAATCCTTACTCTCCCATGTAGCTTCATTCTCCACATCCAATTCACTATTAGGTCTTAATTAGCTTAACTTCTGAAATACATCCTAAAGGAAGCATGAAGCACATTTGAATATGAGAATTCACGCCTTTATTTTATTTGGAAATCCTTAACACCTCTTCAGATATGACCTGTTTTATTTTCCTTTTTAAAACATCATTATTTTATATTCTCTTTCAAACTGTTGCATTATGCACAGTTCTTATGTTACTAATCCTGTTTTTTGTCACTACTGACTTTCACTTATAGCAAATTGCTTCTTTGTTATTTTTCATTATAAGTACCTCTTTTCTGAAAAAAAAATTGAGGTATACTATCATAGGGTTAATTGTACAGGTTTGCATAGTTCAATTAATTTTTACATATGCACACAATTGTGTAACCACCACCTAAAAATTGTAAATATTCCCACCACAGTTGATTTTAAGCTACCAATGTGACTGAACACAGAGCTGGGAAGGGGTACTCAGAATCAGCTCTTGGGGACTGGAGGGAATGGGTTCTAGCACATCATTAGGAAATTACTCCTCAATTTCTTCAATACAGTTCAAACTCCTTATCATGATCTACCTCCTGCCTCTCTCTACAACTTCACCATATACCATTCTACCATTACTTACATTGCATCCTCACTGTTTTCCCTTCTGTCCTTTGCACAAGACAAACTCATCCTTGTCTCTGAGTCTTGAACTTGTTGGTCCTTTTGGCCCAGCTCTTCCCATGATTTCTCATTCTTATCCTCCACAATTCCACAGTAAAATGTCATATAAAGTACTAAGGCAGCCATTTTCTGGTCATCTAATCTAAATTGGCTTCTCCTGGTCTTATCCTAAAATTTTGATTTCCTTCTTTCCTAGCGCAAATTGCAATCTGTAATTTTCATTTATTTAGTTGTTATTTATCTGCCTCTGCACCAGAATTAACCCTATGAAGGTAAAGACCTTGTCTATCTTATTCATTACAGTATCCTAGGGCCTAGTCCAGAGTCTGATGTGGAGAAGGCATTTAATAAATGTGTTGAATGAATGGATGGATGGATGGATGGATGGTATAGTACAGCAATCCCTAACCTTCTTTGGCATCAGGGACCAGTTTCATGGAAGATAATTTTTCCGTGTATGGGGATGAGAGGTGATCAGCAGGCATTAGATTCTCATAAGGAGCTGGTAATCTAGATCCCTCGCATGTGCAGTTCACAATAGTGTTCAAGCTTCTACAAGAATCTAATGCCTCCATTGATATGATAGAAGACAGAGCCTGCCACTCACCTCCTGCTGTATTGACTGTTTTTTAACAAGTCACAGACTAATACAATCCATGGACCCAGGTATAGTATAAAGGAGTGAACAACCAATTCTCTTAGGGGGTAAATCTCATAATGGCATCTCAGGATTGAAATATACCATTTTGGATGTAAAACTGAGCACAATTTAAGAATTAGGTAGTCACCCTCAAAGGGAAGGCATTAGCGTAGGTGTTTTGGGATCAGATAGCCATGAATTAAAAAAAAATCTATCACTTACTTAACTTTCAGGACCTAAGTCTTTCTTAACTTCTAAAATGAAGATAGTATATAGGACTAAGTTTGAGAATCATATAATATGGCAGGTATAGCATATCTGCTAATTAATTGATAATTATTATGATCACTATTATCAAGTTGTATAATTTGTGGCAGATTAGAATGTATTATAAATAGAGAATACATCTCACATTTGGATTTTAACATTTTTTTTTTTTTTTGAGTTGGGGTCTCACTCTGTCGCCCAAACTGGAGTGCAGTGGCCACTTCCGGCCACCGCAGCCTCGACCTGCTGGGCTCTGGCGATACTTCCGCCTTAGCCTTTCAAGTAGCCGGAATTACAGGCGCACGCTACCATGCCTGGCTGATTTTTTGATTTATTGTAGAGATGAGGTCTCACTGCCCAGGCGGGTCTCGAACCCGCGGGCTCAGGCAATCCACTCACCTCAGCCTCCCAAAGGCACGGGATTACAGGCTAAGGCACCGAGACCGGCAACTTGTTTATTTGAAATGCTAATCCCATCTTAAATTTTTATTAATTATTTCTCAAAGACTTCAAAAGAGTTCCATATTATTTATTCCATACATTTCACAATATTAAAGAACAAGTAACCATTAATTTGATTTTACTATTAAGGAAATGAAAACAAAAATACTCCGTTATCAATAGTTGCAAAGCAAATTGTTGGGTGAGCTAGTCTCAGAACTCAGGCAATCTAGTTTGCTGAACTTTCCTTTGACACATATCCAGCATGAAAATATCATAATAGTATATGAAGCAATACGGAGTATGTATAAAAGTAGTACACCAGTGCATAGATATTCAGAAGTCAGTGGATAAAAGTGCTGATAACAACTGTTGTAGAATGTAAAAGGTAAGCTTATAATTCTTACATTGGTTGCGTTTTTGTGGTTGGCTGTTATAACAGCATCTGTATAACTTTTCCTGGTAATAAAAGGCTTTTTGTTTCAAGGTTACCCAAAGGGCCTTGTCAGTCCAGTTGCTATTACTTTAGGATGCTGGACTATTGTGAGTTTGGGGACTCCCTGTGATCCAGTGAGTGCTTCTTCTTCTTTCTCCTCCTCCTCCTCTTCTTCTTATTCTTCTCTCTCTCTCTCTCTCTCTCTCTCTCTCTCTCTCTCACACACACACACACACACACACACACACACACACACACACACACCCCCCATACACTCTTGCTCTGGTTCTCACTCTCACTCTCTTGCTCTTACTCTCTGGTTCTTACTCCCAGTTCATTTGATATTTTCAGAAGTTGAAGTTACTGTCTACTGAGAAGTTAATACATTTCATTTTACTGCCAACTGATTGAACTAAATAAACAAATATTTTCAGCAATTTTATTTTCACTCACTCATGCTGACAACCTAGTTTATACCAATACCTAGAATAATATTTTCTTCTTCTTGTTTCTTCAGGGCTTTGTGTGTAATGTGCTAATGCATAGTAATCAGTGAGAAATAACTGAAACATTTTTCAAATGTTTACTATCTATGGCTTTTTGCTGCTATTGTATCTCAGAAAAATTTATTTTTTAAAAGTCATATTTTAAAATGTTTTTATTAAGATTGGCAATAGAGTATTTAGGTTTATTGTATTTTCCTGTCTCCTTTATCTCCCATTACAACAAAGCTAATAGATAATACTTTGCCCCCAAACTGTCTGAGATTTGAAAAGCTTACAATGATATATGGCATCCACATTCTTTCATTTCATTAAGATAATATTTCCTTTGTTAAGTTTCCAGAATAGACTCTGGGGAGGGAAAGCAGTGGGAGAGAATCAGTGACCTGTTCCTAGGAGAACATTTGACTTTTGGCAATATCAATATCAAAGCTTGAAGAAAATTGAAGAAATGAGTGGGTAACATCTGCAAATTTGGGGTTTACAGTCTGAGTGATGAGGTTTAAGCTCCTATAGCCAGGATCTATGCTAGCATAGCATCAGGAAGAAACATGGTTAAGACCTTCTTGAAAAGGAGAAGATGCAGAGCAGAGAGAGATTCAAGTGTTGCCAGAAGGAGAATGATTGTAACAAGACAGTGGAGGAAGAAGGTAAGGTCCTTCTGCTTTCTCACAGCTTTAAATAAGAAGGCAGAGGCTGAGATGCCCCGGGCTCCTCTTGTCTTTTGAGCACAGCAACCAAGCCCACCTTTTCTTGGGTGGGTGATGTCTCCAATCCTACTCACACTTCTTTCAATACCTTCCTTTGAAGAGAGTGAAGCTCAAAGAAATACGGCTACTCCTGTCTTACTAACTTCATGATCCCACCTATTCTCTGTTCCTTTCTTCTCTTCCTCCAGTAGGAAAAGGCAGAAATAATGAAAGTAAATTATCTTATTCCGTGATGTAGGCTACATTGCAAATTTGTGGCTTAATGTTAGCAACTATGCCTATATGTTGTGTCAACACCATCAGAACTGGTGACTATTGTTGGAGTTATTGCTAGCTCCAGTAATTTTTTCCACATTTGTTCTGTCTTTCAGTAGAACCCCAAAGACGAATTACTGAAACAAGAAGGTTACTTTTTCTGGGACTTAGTTTTGGCGAGTCATCAAAATCTGAAAACAGAATGTTACATCAATTCCTTCAATAAATATTTACTGAGTGCCACCAGGCACTATTCTAGATGCTAGAAGTACAACAACGAATAAAACAGAGGAGGCAGACAAGGAATCTGAAGATCCTATACCTTCCACCCTTTGCCCCATTCTAATAAGAGGAGACAATCTGGGCGACCCCTTCCCACTATGGGAGCTTTTCTGTCCTTTTAATAAATCCTGCATTCTAAAAAAAAAGATGATCTGGAGTTGAAATAAAATTAACCTTGGTTAGGGATAAATGAACTGAAAGAAATTAAAAAGGGTTATGTGAGGGGGAGTGACCCAGGTTGAACAGAGTGAGGAATTGTTTGAACCTAAACAGCAAGCTGAAATAATATAGTTCAATTTAGAAAAATGTAATATTCACATGAAATTAATATGAAATGGTACCTTAAGTCTCCCATAATTTATTGTATATAATGTCTCTGTTAAGAGAAGTCAGAATGGTGGGAGGTCCCAAGTTAAGGACAATTTTGAGTCATTAACAGTTATTTTCTGATTATGCATTACTAGTGTCATGAAATGCGTAATTAGTACATTTTAAAAAGGTAACATTTAAATGTCCTGTCATTTGTTCTTTCAGACCAAATATCACATTGGATAGCAATTCCCAAACATTATTGAACGCAAACTTTTCTTACAGTGGATTCAGAAAAATGAGATACAGTTCATAAGGCTGCTCGAAGTATAAATGGCATGAAAATCTGTGAATGACTACAAAGAGTTTGAAAAATACATCAGCTATTTTTTTGGCAAAGTTTTTATAATAAAGTGTAACTAGGACAGAGAGAGAATTCTTATATTCACACTGGAGTTATATTTATTTTTTTCCCTTTCTTGACAAATGGACTCTCAGCTTGCATTTGAAGAGAAAAAAACCCCAAGAGTCACTTAACTCCCACTCTCTCCATGACAGGAGCAGAACACACTTGTACCCTAAAAACGTTGAATCCTTACAATTTAAGGGCTGTCGTGTGGGATGTTTTGCTAGGAACCATTACAGTTGTGTTGTTAACTTTTATAATTCTACAGTTCTCAAGAAAATTTCTGAACACTTTGAACAAAAAAGCACACTGACACTGTGGGATTTACTGTCTGTGTGTACTAAATGCCTTTAGAGGAAATATCTCTGGGATTTCATTCTCTTCCTTCTGTCTTTTAAAAAATAATATACTTCAATTTCACTGAGTTAGGCTAAGTTTCCTCCATGGTGTCTCAATGACATTTCCTTGAGTAAGATAAACACATCCTTTTTCTCTATCGGGCTGTCATGTACCTTTTCACTTGGGTTTTGGGAACTTTAAATGATGTTAGAAATAGCATGTTTATACTCTCTCAATGTAATTATAAATTCCAATACAGAATTGTTAGTGATAAAATTGTTAATAAGTTTATGGCACACTTTCTTCAACAATGAAAGTGTGAAAGTTGACATTTAACAACCCCCAAAGTTTTGCAAATCAATGCAAGATAAAGCTATAAGTGACTTACAAAAATAACTTTCATAAAAGAAGCTGGAGAGAGGGTAACTGTTGCTGTTTTCTTAAAGTCTGTGGAAGACAGCTGCATCTACACTCCTGCCTGGACGGATTGTGCGCCTTCCATTTCCCAGGTGTAAATTACGGAGCCCCCTAACTATGCCCCGAGCTTCTTGTCTAAACCTCAATTATGATCTCATATTTCTCTTTCCTTCCTTACCATATTCCTGCTCCTTTGTCCCATTTTTAACCATATTTTGTCAATGAACCAAGCTCAATCCTGCTTTAAGTCTTTCACACCTGTTTTTCTTTTTATCTCTTTTCTTATGTCTGGCTGTTTCTCAGTGCTGCCACTTATCTTCTTGGTTTCTGACTTTTAAATATGAGCTTCCATTCAAACTTTCCCAGATATCAAAAAAGTCTCTGATGTGGAAGTGATGAAAGCAATCAGAAAATGAAAAGCATCATGAAAGAAACAGAAGATGCATAGGGAAGAAAATGTTACAGGTCAATAAACACAACAAAGACAACAAAGGAACTGTCTTTTTATATTTAAAGAATTAAAATACATTGCAATAATGAAAAATTGTAGTCTACAGAAAATATAATGTTCAGAGAATCATAAAATAGCTGTTGAAGCTAAAAAATAGCACAAATGAAAAATAGAAGTTTTGAAACATAACATAGAACATTTTTAAGAACTAAAAGAACACAAAGATTGAATAAGCATATAAATAAAAAGGATCAAATAGAAGGCCCCAAATATGAACACTGGAATTTCAGAAAGAAAAGCAGAGAAAATGGAGGTGAAGAATCTTTCAGAAAAAAAATGTTTGAAGATTTCCAGAACTGAAGAATATGAGTTTGCAGATTGAAAGGGCCTACCAGGTACCCATCACAAATGATAGAAATGAACACCTCAGTAAAATTTTAGAACATAAGGAACCAAGAAGAGATACCACACACTTGCAGAGCAAAAAAGAAGCCAAACATATAGGATCAGGAGACAGACATATTTCAGATATTTTAACAGAAATATTGGATGCCTTGGAATAATGCATTCAAAATTCCGAAGAAAGAAACCATCTTGCAAATCATATGTAAGTGGGATAATGGCATGTTGAGACACAGAGGACTTAAAACCTTATCACCAACCCATATTTCCTAAGAGATTATCGGATCCTGTATATTATAAAACAACAGAGTAAACCAAGAAGAAAGAAGATGAAATACAAGAAACAAGAGAACAAATGCATGCTAAGGGGAAATAGAAAAACAGAGAAGGAATATTTTGTGAAGATATCTTTTACCATATTGGTATAAATAAATAGATAGAATACTAAACACATCTGAACACCTTGAAAGGAGACTCAGACAATGAAGAAAAATTTGAGATTGGCTATGCTAAGTACATAGATATTAAACAAGTGAAAAAAAGATAATTATTAAATTCAGTATAATAAGAAGTGTAAGAAGTAAAAATAATTATAATTTGTTAAATGAATCAGCTGTGAATACAAATATACAAAATATTGATATGAGTAAAATTATAATAGGAATTTGGGTGGGTGGGAAAGTAGTATGTGCATAGTAGAAGCAGGAGAGAGAAAGAAACTAAACTCTTATCTTCCTCAGTCAGAAATAATAGTTAATGCCTACAGTAGAAAAATCCAGGAATTTGTCTATGATTTTTAAAATAAGCTATTTACTTTTCATTAATTTTAGACGTACACAAAAATGCAAAGGTAACACAAAGGAGTTCTATACTTCTTAACCCTGTTTTCCCTAATAGTATCTCACATTATTTTGGTATATGTGTCAAAACTAAAAAAACAACAACAACAAAAAAATGAGATAATAAAATTAACTAAGCCTCAGATTTTATGGGGATTTCACCAGTTTTTCTATTTATATCTTTTTTGCTGCTCCAAGACTCCATCCAAAGTACTATATTACATATAGTTGTTAAGTCTTTAGTTTCCTCTGGACTGTGACAGTTTCTCCATCTTGTCTTATTTCTCATGACTTTGACATCTTTGAAGAATATTGGTTAGGTATTTTGGAGTATGTCCCTCAATTTTAGTTTATCTGATCTTTCTCATGATTAGACTAGGGTTATGGGTTTTTGAAAATAATATAATGGTGGTAGAATGCCCTTCTCATCACACCTTATCATGCCAAAAATGGTATCTATAGTTTACTGATAACTTGGCTAAGGCAGTGTTTGATAGATTTCTCCACTATTTTTCCTGTCCCATACTCTTTTCTTTGGACACTAATCACTAAATCCAGCCCACATTCAAGGAACAATGAAGGAGACTAAAGCTTCCTCAGGGAAGTGGTATCTATGCATATTATTTAAAATTCTCCTGTAAGGAATATTTGTTTCTTCTCCCGCATTTATTTGTTTATTTAGTCATTTAATTATATCACTAAGATCTTGTATATTTATAGTTTAGATTATAAGCCAACATTTTATTATTCATATTTCTCAAATTATTTGCATTTCAGTCATTGGAAGGTGTATTCTAGATGGTCCCTGTGTCCCTTCAATCACCATACCCTACTTGCTCCTTTTGTAATCTGAGCACTTTCTCACTTTCTAGCATGATAAAATTTCCCAGACATCTATTTTCTCTGCTCCAGTCTTAACATCAGCCACTCCTACAAGTATTCCTGGTCCCTTTTATTGGACAATGGTATTTACAGACCAGAATTTGAGTGTATAATTTTAAATAAACAAATAAATAAAAAACAGAGAATATAGGTAATTCTTAATTTTTTATGTAACAAATATTATTTATTTGTACAGTTTTATGTGGCAGAAATGCTTTAGGGGAGAAGACCTTTAAGTAACCTACTGATTTGTGAAAATGTGTTTAATAACTGCATTATGGAGATAAAAACAAGATAGAAGGAATATATATAAGAAAAGAAAAAATAAACATATTCTGATATGAACCAAAGGTGGAAACAAAAGAGGAAATATTTAGGACAAAAATATAATTTTGTGGAGTTTTTCTGAATTGTGCCCAGTCAATAGAGATTAAGGATTACAGTATAAATGAGGACAACAAAATGAATACAAAAACAAGATGTAATACTGACAGGGCGCATCAACTTTCCAAATCTTGTTTTGCAAATTCTTTTAAATCAAATATAATTTGTGCACAAAATCATGATTTGCTTTTTAGCCAATTTTATCTCACAGGAGCCAAGGGAATAATGAGAAAAACTGCTATGTTAGATTTAATTCTGAAGATACTAAAATAAGAAAAAAATTATATTTTCTTCTGTCAAGTCAGATAGAACTTTGTGCCTTTCTTTGATGGTAATTATCACTTTTCACCATGCATCATAACCATTTTTAACATGATTTGTCTTATTTACTAGAAGACAAAATTCCTTGAAGGCACAATCTGTGTTTTACTCATCTTAATATATCTCTCAAAAGCCTGTCCAATTGAAGGTACAAAATATGAGCTATGTGAATACTAAATGAAGGTATAAAAGAATAAATCAAGAGATTGCTTGCTGGGGTAGAAATAACAAAAGGCTTGGAGAATAAATATCGCCACTGGTAAGTCTTAATAACTAGGGAAAGATATGTTAGGATGAGTCATATAAACGCTTTTGTTTTCCAGGAAACAAGTTTTTTCTAAAATCAAAAAACAGGTAAGCATAGTCTCACAGAGATATAACAACAGCAACAAAAAAGTGGGAGCTTTTGTGGTTCATATATTTTTTTTAAAACTTAAGTTTCTAATATGAAGGGAGATCAAAAAGAAGTCTGAATGAAAAAAGGAGGCCGGGAGCGGTGCCTCACAACTGTAACCCTAGCATTTTGGGAGGCTGGGGCAGGAAGATTGCTTGAGCCCAAGAGTTCGAGACCAGACTGGGCAACATAGTGAGACCTCGTCTCTATAAAAAATAAAAAAATGAACTGAGTGTGGCGGTGCACACCTTTAATTCCAGCTACTTGGGAGGTTGAGGCATAAGGATCGCCTGATCTCTGGAGTTTGAAACTGCAGTGAACCATGATCATGCCACTGCACTCCAACCTGGGTGACAGAGTGAGACGCCTCATTCAAAAATTAAAAAAAAAGAAATAATAGAGACATCAAAAATTAACAATGTGAAGCATGACACAAGTGGCAAAGAAAAAAATCAATATTAAAAACTTTTATGCTTCAAAGGACACCATTAACAAAGTAGGAAAAATATTTGCAAATCATATATCTAACAAAGGATTGGCATTCAGAATATACAAAAAACTCTTACAACAATTAAAAAAAATCATCAGTGTAAAAATGGGTAAGGTATTTATCCAAAGAAGACACACATATGACCAAGAAGCAAATGAAAAGATGTAAAATGGCATTACTCAATGGGGAAACATAAATAAAAATCACAATGAGATACCATTTTATATTCACCAGGATGGCTAAAATAAAACAGGTAGACAGTAAAAAGTGTTGACTAGGATTTGAGGCTACTGGAGTCCTCATTCATTGCTGGTAGGATGTCAAATGGTGTAGCTGCTTTGGAAGCAATTTTGCATTTTCTTTTTTTTTTTTTTTTGAGTTGGAGTCTCACTCTGTCGCCCAGACTGGAGTGCTGTGGCTGCTACCGGCCACCACAGCCTCGACCTGCTGGGATCAGGTGCTCCTTCCGCCTCAGCCTTCCAAGTAGCTGGAACTACAGGCATGCGCTACCACGCCCGGCTGATTTTTTTGATTTATTGTAGAGGTGAGATCTCGCCAAGTTGCCCAGGAGGGTCTCGAACCCACGGGCTCAGGCAGTCCTCTCACCTCAGTCTCCCAAAGGCGCGGGATTAAAACTTGAGTATCTATATAATCCAGTGATTCTAGTCTTAAGTATATGCCCAAGAAAATTGAAAGCAAATGTCTACACAGTAACTTGTGCCTAAATATTTACAGTAGCATTATTCATAGTAGTAAAAAAATGCAAACAGCTCAAATGTCTCTCAAATGATAAACAGATAAACAAAATGTGATATCCATATAACATAATGGGATATTATTCAACAATAAGAAGGAATGAAGTACTGATATATACTACAACATGAGTGAACCTTGAAAACATTATACTACGTGAAAAAATGCCATCAAAAAGGCCAACTGCAGAAGTGATTAAGAAGTGCTATTGACAAAATTGGAAAAATCAGGGGTGTGGTTGAATTGAAAGACTTTCAACAATTGTGACTGCAGAAAACTAGGCAAATGTGGTATTGTGTTTGTTTTTCTAAAAAGGATCACTATGATTCCTGGGAAATATTCTAGGGATCATTCTTAAACAAATACTCTAGATTCTTAGAAAAGACAGCAGTGATTTTTAAGGATCATTTTGGGTCTGTTAAGAACAAGTCATGACAAATTAGCATCATGTCCAGTGAAAGATACTAGACTGAAGTTATGGAAAAGTAATAGTATTTACATTCTTTATAGATAGTAATATATAATATAAATATATGTAAATTCAGTGCAGTTTCAAATTACCTTTCAAAATATTTTTAGTTAGTAAGAGAGTTGTATGTGTTGACTGACAAGACAGAATAGGTTCTTAAATTAAGCAAACATTGAATGTAAAATATCATTTCATGCATTCATGCCAACCTTAAGTCCTTGTAGGTCGCAGTATTTACCTCTGTCCTTACATTCAATTTTATATTAATGATCTTTATGAAGATTTAGTAGGTATACTTCATAAATTTGCAAATTGCTTAAAGTTGGAGAGAATAGAAAAATCAAGGAGCAATTTGAGAGGTATAACTCTTTTTGCTTAGGAGAAACTGGCTGAACAAACAGTCCTATTAAAGAAGACCTAAGCATTTGAACAATGTACAACGTTTAATATGTGTCACCCTTATGGTGTAGCTTTCAAATCATAACATCTTGGGTAAGGGTAATCCATGTCTGAGCTGGTCAAACCAATTTACTGAAAGTACTGAGTTCAGCTTTGAAAATACTGACAAAACAGTTAATTCAGAAGATATTACATTTTGTAAAAAGCATAATATCTGAGAAACAATAAGGAAATGTTTAATTTAAAAAGTAACAATTTTAAGGTTGATAGCAAGTATCTCAAGGGTTTATGCTTGTTTAGAGAGCAACCAAAAGCAGTGAGCAGATGATGTAGGAAGACATTTTAACATAGTTGTGAGGCAGGCTTTTAATAATTGAATTGTTCAAAAGTGAAACGAGTGGGTTTGTGAGACTTGGAGAAGAGGTTTCTCCATATCAAGGGATGTAATTAATCTCTCCTGCGGCCCTTTCTTGTTCCAAGCATTTTTTATTATCTCTTTAGTCAATAACTGTGTGTTTAAGGTTTCCTAAGTTATATTTTATAGCTACTCCTCCATAAATCCTTTCTTGGTTGAGACTTCTTGTTGCCCACAATTATCTGGGGTTTGATGCTGGGTTATTTTATATCTAAATCTTGTCTCATTGCCTCAGATGCTTGGAAATAAAGCTGATAAAATAATCCTACTATCTTGAAGTATAGTTCCCATTTGACATATTAACGCTAAATATATTTTTTGAAAACAAATTGGTCAAAGAAAAATAGGTTAAAAAAAGAGAAAACAAATAATAATAGCAATTTTGCCTATGACTGATATTATTTAACAAATGTTCCAAGTAATGATTTTTAAAGTCTGATGATGATTTTTATGGAGTAATAAAGCAGTGTTGGAGAAAAGAATGTATTCTAAAATTCACTTTCTCAAAACTATTTATTTTGAATTCTAACATTTAAGAATTGATAATTTGACATATAAATAATTTCTTATTACAAAAAAACAAGTTATGGAAGTCATGTGATTATAACCAATTCACATTTGTTGATAATTTCTTGGATCAATTTTTGGTCAAATTCATTCTCAACAATTATTTATTAAGAATCTTCATTATTTAACAAATATTTATTGAAAGTTTTTTCTTTTAGGCATTATTATGGGTGCTTGGGATATATCTGTGAATGAAAAATAAAAATATTTTTGCCCTCATAAAGCTTATATTATAGTGCAGGAAAACATTAAGCAAATAAAATAGTGTACTGAAAATTTGCCAGAAAAGTAGATTGTAGGTGTTTTTACTACAACAAAAAGGTAACTATGTAGGTGATGGGTATGTTAATTACTTAACAGTAGTAATTCTTTTACTATGAATATGTGTATCAAAACATCATGCAGGCTAGCACCATGGCTCAAGCCTGTAATCCCAGCCAAGGTGAGGAGATTGCCTAAACCCACAGGCTCGAGAACAGTCTGGGCAATTTGGTGAGACCTCATCTCTATAATAAATCAAAATTAGCTGGACATGGTAGTGGCATCTGTAGTTCTAGTTACTTAGAAGGCTGAGGTGGAAGGATCGCCTGAGTCCAGCAGATCAACTCTGTGGTGGCTGTGAGCGTGCCACTTGCACTTCAGCCTGGGAGACAGAGTGAGATTCCAACTAGAAAAAACCAAAAAACAACAACAAAAAACTCACATCATGTTGTAACCTTACATATATACAATAAAAATAAATTAATTAAAAAGTAAAATAGAAAGGTAATTATATATTAGAAAGTGATATATGCTATGAAAAAATAAAAGTAGGGAAGAATATATGAAATGCTAAGGTATGAGGGATACTACACTTTAAAATAAGGCAGTCAGGGAAGGTCTCTGTGAGAAGGTGACATTGGGTAAAGACAAATATGGTGAGAGAGCAGGCCAAGAAGCTATCTAGGGGAAGAAAAGACAGGAGAAGGAACAAGCAAAAAACCAAAAAAACAGCTAGTGGAAAGGCCTTGAAAGAAGGGTGTGGTTGGCATGTTCAAGAAACAGATAGGAAATCAGATAAGCCAAATCAGAAAGATAAGGAGGAGAGTAGGCACAGATAATGTTCAATTTTGCAGACCACTGTAAGAATTTTGGCTCTTGCTTTAATGGGGTGGGGAGCCAATGAAAGATTTTGAGCAGAATAATGACAGGTTTGTTTATACTGCTATATTGAAAATAGACTACAGGTTGGGCGCAGTGGCTCACACCTGTAATCCCAACACTTTGGGAGGCAGAGGCAGGAGGACTGCTGGAGTTCAGGAGTTCAAGACCAGCCTGGGCAACATAGCGAGACCTCATCTTTTAAAAAAGTCAAAAAATTAGCCTGGTGTGGTGGCAGGCACCTGTAGCCTCAGCTACTCAGGAGGCTAAAGAGGGAGGATTCCTTCAGTCCAGGAGGTTGAGGCTGTGGCGAGCTGTGATTGTGCCACTGTACTCCAGTGTGGGCAGCAGAGTGAGATCTTCACTCAAAAAAAAGAAAAGAAAATAGACGGTGGCAAAGTAGAGCAGAAGCAGGAAGACCAGGGAAAAGGGTATTGCAATAATCCAGGAAAGAGATGATGGTGGCTTGGACCAGGGATTGCAGTGGAGGTGGTGAGAATTGGTGTATGTTTTAAAATAAAGAACCAATAGGATTTGCTGATGGATTGGACATGAGGTGCAAGAGATAGAGTCAAGAATGATTTCAAGGTTTTGGGATTAAGAAAAATGGATTTGCTCCCAGACAAGAAAGAAAAGACAAAAGATGGAGCAACTGTTAAGTTTTGGATATATTAAGTTTGAAATGGCTGTACTATGAGTTGAGAATATCAAAGGGCTAACTAAGTATTTTTAGCCAGTTAGATCATTCAGTGACTTGCACGGCACACTCAACTTTAAAAATGTACTCGTTGGTAGCCAAGCCAGAAATAAAACCAAAAAAGCAATTCAAGACTCCGGACATGACTCCTCGTTTTCAAACAGCACACTATCCAATAATAAGCAAAATATTGTGAACCATTGTTAGGAGTGCAGGATTGGAAAATGAGATTTGATTCATATATTATTTTGTATAATAGGTGGAACAATTTCAAAAAGAATCCAGGTAGATTGACAGACTAAATTAGGTCCCCTACAGCAGAAAGTAATTTGTCTAAATTTGCATATAATTATTATAATCAGAGTCCTAAATACAGAGATGGTAAGTAAGACTAGCTCCGTTACTGGAATTGCATAAGTGTGTGCATCCTTTGTGTTAACATGGTGAGGGAGAATATTGATATTTTGAGTTGAAAAGCTGATAAAAGCTTCTTAGGCTTCACAGTTCGAGTACAGTATTTCACTTGACTGTAATTCACAACTTTCCAATGGGCTAAATATTTTATACACAGCGTTAAACACACAAAGTATTAAGTGCAATGTATTTCTGACAGTATAATTTGAGAAAGAAACTTTTTATCACATTTACATACTGCTGAGCAGATGGGATGCTCAAGTATAAGGTTCTAGGTGAGAATCAGTAAACAAAGGCATATTGCTGGCCTTGTCAGGGAGGGGGAAAGCAATAATTTGAATCTACCCTTCACTGGCAGTCTCCTATGTTCTTTTAAAAATAAACTTTGCATTTCATACTATAGAGTTCTTAATTTTTAAAGGTAAAAAAAGTTCAAGGAATTAAAATTATATCTGTATACTTTATATATATTCATTATATATATTTTCACACACACACACACACATATATATACATATATATATACACATTCATTGAATTAGCCTATGTTTATTGATTGCAAATTCTCTTACTTTTTCCTTATTTTAGCATATATATTTTCCCTGTAAGATTATGTTACAAATTATGTGCTACATTTAGGAAAATTTACCTGAAAATTTCTCAGGCCCATAACTGGGTCTCACAACTAGCTAGTGGAGAATGTCAGATTCAAACTCTATTTTATTTTCCCCTAGAGCCCAAACAATACATGTTTAAGTCTTGGAGTCTTAAAGAAATATTTTAGAAAAAAATGGTTTGAAAATTGTCAGAGATTAACAGGCAAATTTTCCTAAAATGTGGCATAAAATTTATAACTAATTCTAAGAAGGAAAAATAAGTATAAATGTGGAAAAATAAAAAGAAGGCAAAATTAACCTTCCTGGACTAATACAATGAACATAAGATTACACTGTTATATGGAAGAATAAAATATTCAATCTGGTATCATTCTCCATCAGTGTAAAATTCATACACACTGAACTCAAGCTCATGTCAATGATTTACACCAATACTGGCAGAATCTTTCATCATATTTGTTTTTATCTGTCATCAATCTAATATATTAGTTTAAACTAAAGATGAAAAGTATTCAGTAAAAGTTCTTTGTCTGTCTACCTTCATGCCTTTCATCTTCTCTATTTTCCTTTCTTTTATCTTTCCAATTTTGTTTTCTTTCTCATTTTCATGGTCTTGTCTAGGATGAGGTGAGTAAACACCTGCCTTTGTGCAAAATTGAAGGGCACACCAAACTCAGTCATCAACATAAGTAACATTCTAAATGCAATATCTTGAGAAAACAACAAAATTAATGCAAAAATTCATAATAAAATATATCAAAATTCTAAATAAAGACTAGATTTTCTAGTGCTATACGGAGTCATATCGGTGCCTGGGGTAAAGGGGAAGATCAGCGATGCTGATCCTGTCCTTATATTATGACCACTCAGGTTGTTTGGTGCCCCTTTAAACTATGCACCTGAAGCAAATGCCAAACTTGCTCTACCCAAGCATTGGCTCTGCTCTCTTTCCTGCCTCGTTTCCAGTTTTCTAGACAAAAAGCATAAAACAAGTATATGCATCTGATCATTTTGCCAAACTTAAAACATGTAATTCTACAAGTCATCCTTCCCTAATCAAAGTGACAGGTCTCAGTTACATACACACTTGAGACTAAGATCATTTAAATTAAGTTGAAAGTATTGAAACCTATTCTACTTATAAAATATTTTCCTGAAAGCCTTTAAAGACAGTGAATAAGTTGTATCATTCAGAATAAAAGAAAAATACATAAATATCTAATCTCTTTAAGAGCAATATGCTGCCGGGCTCGGTGGCTCAGCCTGTAATCCCGTGCTTTGGGAGGCCGAGGTGAGTGAATTGCCTGAGTCTACGGGTTCGAGACCCACCCGGGCAACTTGGCGAGACCTCATCACTACAATAAATCAAAAATTAGCCAGGCGTGGTAGCGCGCGTCCGTAGTTCCAGCTACTTGGAAGGCTGAGGCAGAAGGATCGCCAGAGCCCAGCAATACTCTATTAGGATTTACTCGCTTAGAGATTTAGGGGTCCAAAAATTGCCTTTGTCCCCTAAAGCTATTGAAACAAAAAATAAAAAAACTTAAGGGTCTGAAACTGGGGACACCAAAAAACTATCTCTTTGGTACAGTGTTTGCTATTTGGTGAATGGGGACACCAGAAGCCTAATTCCTACCAGTACACAATATGTCTATGTAACAAACATGCACTTGTACTCCCTGAATCTAAAATAAAAAAATTAGGGGTCTGAACTCATGAATAATCTGATTTCTATTAAAGAAGATTTCAGTCACACAAGTTGGAAAGAAGACTAAGAATGAAGCTTGACATAGTAGAGAAATCAGGATAAACTGATAAATCAGGTATGGGTCCTGACCTAAAGTAGTGTACAGTCTAGGATAAACACAGACAATTATAATGTTAAAGATAAACCATATGTGGAGATGGATAAATTATTAAGAAAGTATAATGGCGGAAGAAAATATTTTTGGACAGTATCAGGAAAGACTTAATTGGTTTTCTGGTTTTTTTTGAGTTGGAGTCTCACTCTGTCGCCCAGACGAGTGCAGTGGTCGCTCCCGGCCACCGCAGCCTCGACCTGTTGGGCTCCAGCGATCCTTCCACCTCAGCCTTCCAAGTAGCTGGAACTACAGGCACGCGCTACCACACCCGGCTAAATTTTTCTTATTCATTGTAGAGATGAGGTCTCACCAAGTTGCCTAGGCAGGTCTCGAACCCCGGGGCTCAGGCAATCCACTCACCTCAGTCTCCCAAGGTGCGGGATTTCAGGCTGAGACACCGAGCCCAGCAGGAAAGACTTAATTGTAACATCTGAGATAGACCTTGAAAATGAAGAGCTGATGCACAGGAAAAGAAGGCAGTGGGAACTGTGGATTCCTGATGGAGGGAAAAAAATGAGCAATGTTTGATATGTAAGAATACTGAGGAATATAAGAGAAAACCAGTAACAGTTTGACAGAAACATAAGGTGTGTTAAAGAGAAAGATGACACTTAGATCAATGCCTAGTACAGAATAGGTGTTATTGAACACCTATATTCTGAGTGAAAATAACGAATGAGTCAATGAAGGCTGAAAGAAAGGATATCTCAAACTGCAGAGACTTTTGAATGATAGTCTATATAATCTGCACTTGAGATAAACTGAAACATTTAAAGGCTTTTGAGTACAGACAGATCACTTTCAAGTACTATGTGGTAGGAAGGTGAATTTGCAGGAGGAAGTCAATTAAGTTAGCTATTTCTATAGTATAGAAGGATGGAAATAATGACATGAAGTACAAAATTGGAAGTAGAAAGAGATGGGGAGAATAAATGGCAGAGATGCTGTAGAGGCAGGATTGATGGTTAAAACAATTAATTGGCTCTGGTAAGAAAGATGAAGGCAATGAAAATGAGACCTCAATTGCTAGCCCAGAAGATAGGGAGGGCAGTGATGCTTTTAACAGAAATAAAACATTCAGAAAGATAAACATCAATCTGCGAAGAAAAATAATTAGTTCAGTGTTAGACATATGGCTAGCAGGGGCACTGGCAGGGCATCCAGGTGGAAATGTGCTACAAGCAGTTAAGTGTTGTTTTGTTCCTAAAAAGTAAAAGCTGTCACAAAAGGGGAGGCATCACCTGCCACTTGATGTGCCCCTCACTTAACCTTCACCTTTTGACTGATTGCATGTGAGGAGCAAAGATAGGGAAGGTTTGTTCTTTAGTGTTGAAACATGCAAGAAAATTATATACATACATTCGTCTGGTAGTATCCATTAGGGTGATAATAGATTACTTAGATGTACCCAAAATTCTAGATTCCTAAAGCCTCTGGTTAGAAGGCAACAGAATAAAATGAAAGTGAATGGCTTGTTTGGACTAAAAGATAACCAGGGTCACTTCAGGCACATCAGAATCACCTGAAAAGCTTATTAATATACAATTTTCAGGTTACATGCCAAAAGTCTCTGATTAGATAATTCTGGGGTGGCGCCTAAGACCTTACATTTCCCAGAGGTTCCCTCAGAGGTGGTACTAATGGTGTAGATTCAGGGCCCACACTTTGAAAATCACCAGTCTAGGACAAGGGCTTTTAAATAGTGCCCAGAGGAATAATTCTCAGAAAATAATTTGTGAACAATCTTCATCAGAATCACCTGGATTGATTATTAATTTAATTCTTGAGTCTCAACCCGGCCTCAGTGAATTGTGATATCTGGTTTCGGAGGTTTAAGAATAAACATTTTGAGCAGCCTGTCTAGATAATTCTTAATATCATGCAAAGTTTGAGAACTGATAAAATTGTGATGTGAATTTTAATTAGTATTTGGAGGACAGTAGAGACTTAAGTTTTATCATTTTGGTGGGAAGAACAAGTGACCAAAGTTAAGAATAGTGGGCTACAGACATAAATATTGACATTAAATAGTTGTATGGCCTTAGTTAAATAATTTAACTATTTTAGGTATAATATTGCTATCCATAAAATCAAATGATTAATCTGGAAGATCTCCAAGTTCCTTTTCTCAATAACTGTGATTAATTATGGCACTAGCAACGGGTAGTAGTCAGAGACAAACATTCCCAGAGAGTTTAGGAAAACCAGTTCTTATCAATTGGGTGTGTCAGAATAACTATACATTTTCTTTCCCTACTTGGATTTGCTTTCCTTGCTGGGGATGGGTTGTTAGGTTATTGGTCTCTTTTGTCTTTGAAAGTTAAAATTGGGGTATTGGTGAATTGGATTGATTCTCCTCAGGAATGATGGACGTTATACAATATATCAGCACAATCTAATTTTTAATGGAGCAAATGATGGAGATGATAGTGATTTAAGCTTGTTAGCCAAAATAGTACTTTTTAAAAATGAAGACTAAAATAGAATTTAAGTTTATACATTTTCTACCTTATATCTGCTGGATTGGCTATACTTAAAAAGTTGGTGATGATGTGGAGAAATTGGAAACCTTGTGTACTATTTGTGAATGTGAAATTCACAGCCATTGTGGAAGCCACTATTAGCCAGTGTGGAAAACAGTATGGCAATTCCTCAAAAAATTATAAATAATATTGCCACATCATCTAGCAGTTCCACATCTGGATATATATCCATAAGAGCTGAAAGCATCTTTAAAAGATATTTGTGCACTCTGTACATAGAAGCATTATTCCCAACAGCCAAGAAGTGGAAGTAATCCAAATGCCCATTAATAATGAATGGAACAAAATTCAGTATATACAGACCATGGAATATTATTTAATCTTAAAATGGAAAGAAATTATGGCACCTGCTATGATGTGAGCAAAACTTGAGGACATTATGCTAAGTAAAATAAGCCACTCACAAAAGGACAAATAGTGAATGATTCCACTTACATGAGGCACCTAGAATAGTCAAATTCATACAGAGCGAAAGTAGAATGGTAGAATGGGGAATAAAAAGTTATTGTTTAATGGGTACAGGATTTTAGTTTTGCAAGACAGAAAGAGTTCTGGAGACTGATGGGATGATAGCTGCACAACTATGTGAATGTACTTAATGTCACTCAACTGTATGCTTAAAAATTGTTAAGATGGTAAATCTTATGTTTCATGTATTTTATCACTATTTAAAAAATTAAATAAAAACTGTTATATTGAACATTAAATATAACTATTAATGTGATATGCTCAGATTATGTTATAAACCAATTTTATGACAAAAAAGAAGCTTTATATTTAATTATGGAGTTTTTAAAATCCTATTTTGCACTTCTGAATTCCAGTGTTTAATGTTATGTGTAATAGGAGAAATAAAGAAAAAATGGAAGAGGTTGGTTATTTTCTGCCAAATGTATGTATGATTTTGTATTGTAATGTATTTATTGCTCCAAAACACAATCAAGGCATTCAAATTTTATTTATTTTATTATCTTCCAGACTGAGCTCATGCTAGATAGCAGAGCCCTAAAGGATTTTGCAAGACATATTGATTTAAAATAAGGAAAATAATGGAATTATAGAAATTTAACAAGAAAGGAGGAATTTGTAATCAGAAGCTTTGGTGCCTAAGATGACAACTAATCTGAGAAATGTAAAAGCACAAAGATATGCTAGTAATCATGGCATTTATGTGGAGTCAGAGAATTGAACTGAAGAAGAAAATAACACTGAACACATGAATCTGTGTGAGAAGACAGGTAGGACCCTTTTGATGATGTCAGAGAACATCCAGGGGTGAACCCACTGAATGTAAATGAGATTGATATGTGTTTCTAATTCTGCCACTGCGGGAACAAGAGACTAAACATTTGAAGTATATGTTCAAGGCCTATAGCTTACTGTAATGGAAACAAAAACAGGCATGAAATTTCAATGTCTTGCTTAGAAAATGTCCATACAAGAACATTTCAGAAAAACATAAGCCCTCTCAGTATATTTACACAATTTTTGTCTGTATTTGTAGTCTTAGGGATAAAAAGAGAATAACAAACAGCAAACAACTTAGAGACATATTTACAACATCATTTAGTTTCTCCCATTTTCTGCAAAGTAAATGCTGCTCTTTGAAAGTATTAGTTGACAAAAGAAATGCTGTCTTATGAAGTGTACACTTGGGCATGTGGGTTTATATTAGGACCTGATCAAATTGTGTTTGCTTGCCATTGTATCTGCTTAACTGACAGTGTAAACACAGATGTAGATAAAGACATGGACTGCAATTGAAAAACTGGAAGGGTTAAAGGTAGCATAACAAAAAAGACAAAGTGCTATTAATACTACCAGTATTTTTAAAAAGGTATTTGCATTTATAATAACACAAATCTATGTAGAAGCAAAGTAAATAATTTAGTACTCTATAGACAATGTACAAAAGCCAATTCAGATTTGAAACAACTCTCAACCTTATTAACAACCAGTAACATGAAAATAAAAATGAGATACTTTTCATTCAACATTTTGACCAAAATGAAAAAAATAAAAAAGTAATACCATTTAATTCTGGTAACTTCTAGCAAGAAAGCGGGAAAACAGATATGCTCTTGAGTTATTGACAAAAGTAGAAATTGATACATGTTTGGAGACTATTTTGATAATGATTATTAAATTTGCAAATCCAGATTCTCACTTTTAGGACAGTATCTAGAGAAAAATAACAAATATATAAATATATATGTTCATTGTAGCTGTTTTTTGGAGAAAATATATGAATCATTCTATTTGTTCTTCAAAGGCAAGGATTCATAAACTATAGTTCATGAAATGTTTTGAAGGTACAGTTATTAAAATAATATACAGATAAGACCAGGTGTGATGGCTCACACCTGTAATTCCGGGATTTTGGGAGGCTGAGATGGGAGGATTGCTTGAGCCCAGGAGTTCAGACCACCCTAGGCAAAATAGCAAGACCTCCTCTCCACAAAAAAAAAAAAAAAAAAAAGCCAGGTGTGGTGGACATGCATTTGGACCCAGCTATTTGGGAAGTTGAAGCAGGAGGATGACCTGATCCCAAGAAGTTGAGGCTGTGGTGAGTCATGAATGTGCCACTGCCCTCCAGCCTGGGTGATAGAGTGAGACTCCTACAAAAAAAATTAAATTGAAAAATAAAATAATGTTATATAAAGCTATATATACTAACCTGAAAGATGTTTTTGAGATAGAAATTGAAAATTACAAGATGTGAAACATTTCATTTTTTAAAAAAGTAAAAATGGAAATAAAAAAACTGTGTGCATATATATACTATTTGCACATGCTTGCCTATTTAAATATAGAAGAAAGTCATATTGATGCACACATTCCTGTTAGTGCAGGCTAACTCTGAATGTAAAATTGGATGGATAGACTGAACTGATTTTTAAATGATGGCAGGATTATAATTTCAAAATGTTAGTATTTTCCCAACAGAAATGCTAACAAATGTATATGCATTTTCCAATTTGGGAAGTAAGTTTGGGACTAAAGCAAGACAATACACTATTTTAATATATTTATTGGATAAATAAATTGGGTATAATGACCACCAGGAAGCAAAGATGCAACAGTTATTTCTCTTACTGGGGGACTAGAAAGTGGGAATTCCTTGGGAGATTTTTTTTTCTTGAGTGTGAGGAGATGTGTTAAACCAGGACAAACAATGTAGACTGGGTATTAAGGTCTCTGTATTGGGGATTCCCGCTCCACACTTTCCCAGGAAGAGCAGCTTTCTCATGTGGCTATTTAGCAGTTTAACATTAGTGTCCAAATACCCACTGGATATTGATTCCAGGAAATAGCTTAGAGTTTATCAATTCTGTTTCCACAATTTTAAAGATATTAAAATAAAAAAGCCCTGAAGTCCAAATTCAAAGTGATAATACATGGAGCGGGGGGAGGGGGAGGCGAGGTGGTGGTGGTGGTGGTGGTGGTGGTGGTAAAAGAACCCTGGAATTTATAAGAAAAATTGTGTATTTATTCTTACATGTTTAAATTTATTCTTACATGATTAGTCACCTTCAAAGTACTCTCCATTTGATACAATAAACTGATATGCTTTTTCCACTGCTCAAGACAATTTTTGAACTTGTCAGTTCTGATATGCCTTTTAGTCCTGCTGTTTTTTTTTTTTTTCACCTATTTCACATTGGCAAAACGTTTTCCTTTGAGAACTTTTTTCATTGGGGAAACAAACAAACAAAAAAAACGTTGCTTGGGACCAGATAGGTTGAATAGAGAGGATGGGGCACAGGGGTCATGCCATTTTGGGCCCAAAACTGCTAAACACTCAGCATGGTGTGGGCAAAAAAAAACTAAAACTGAACACAGCCTCTCACAACAACGCTAGCTTGTACACTGATGCCGAACACTTACTTAGCGGGGGAACCCTGTTCTGTAGGGGGCCCGCGCTCCAAAAAGATAATTTCAGTTTTGGGGAGGTTCCCCCTCATATTCTTTGCAATCCAGACAATTCTTTTCAAATATTTTTGGTTATTCTTTCTACATCTTTTTGCTCACTTAGAATTATACAATTAACATCCAATTAGCAAGGTCAGGTGACACAGGGTCCAGTAGGTGTCTGTTTCACAGGCACAGACTGCCATCACTTTATTGTAAGTCTTATATTCTATTGGTAATTGCTTTTTTGTTTCTTAAACATACTGTGTTCTGCTCACCTCCAAGCCTTTGTTCAAGCCATCTTTTTTCTACCCCCCCCATTGCTGTCTACATTTTACTCAACTAAATCCTACTTATCCTAAGCTTAGCTTCACTTCCTTTAGGATTTCTTCACTGAACCAGCCTCATCCTCCAGGCTATGCTAGGTTCTCTTTCTCTGTGTTCTCATATCTTGTACAAGTCTCTAGAGGGCAGCTACCGTTCTGCATTTTACATAGCTACCACTGAATAAATGTTTGTTGATTAAAGGAATGAGTGAATGAATAGATGAATTAGAACTGAATATAGCTAATTAAAAAAAGAAGTGGAGCAGATCTGGCTTTCATCATGAATTAAATTACCAAGAAAAAAGCAATTTAAAATATACATGCTCTTTTAATGGTAGGCTGGTAGTATCATCTTTATATACATAAGACGGTAGGTACTTCATTATTTTCAAAAGCACCAACTCTAATTTATAGAATTAGTATAGATAGATTACTCCTCCAGGTATCTAGAAAGAAATGTTTATTTGTGGTATGCTTTGGGTGCTATAAAAATGGACATATTCTAATTCAGGTAAAAATACTTATAATAGCCTAAGAGGTTTATTATTCTAGGTTTCTCTTTTCCTCTGAGAAAATATCTAATCAAGTCTGATTTTGATTTCAAACATCCATGCAGATGATTAAAAACAAAAATAAGCTTTAAAAAGTAATAATTAAAAAGACCACCCAACCTCACCATTAAAAATGCATTAGCAGAGCTGCTGGAAATGATCTCGATGTCTTTTTCATTCTCCCACTGGTGCAGTTTTCTTCTTTCATTGTGTGATAACTGACACAGGCCTAAAAACTATGATTTCTGGAAAGCAGAAAATATGCCAGTGAAATCTGAGCTCCCAGCTGCAGGGTGAAGTGCTAAAGTGAATCATATATTGTTTGTTGGAATCATTTGGCAAAAGGGCAAACGTAGCAAACACACTTCTTCCTCCAAGCCCATTCGGTATGACAGCTCAGGCTTGGCATTTTCATAGACCCAGAGCTGTTGAGTATTTTGTCTTTTTTTTTTCCCAAGTAGTGTTCACTTTGATTATTTATTTCTGTAATAAGGGCCTAATCGAGAATTTAAGGTCATGTACCAATCAGTATATTGCCAAGTCGCTCACTGATGCTCAAATTAGCTCTCACCTTTCTCCTGTTGCTGGCTCATGAATTGTCATCTATTTTGGCATTTTCACTCAATGCCATATAATGCTACACAGCTATCCGAGGAAGGGAAATGGAAGAACCAGAAAAAAGATATGGCTCATGTGGTTCATGTGTTTGAGGTGCATAAGACAAGGACTAACTATGTATAAAACCGCATAACGGTTGAAATCTGTTTTCTGCTCAGTAGATATGTTTCTTTTTTTCTTTATGTAACTTGATATGCACTTGCTTCATCCTTAAGTTCAGCATGTGCCAGCTGCTACCCTTCCCAGCCTCACTCAGCTGTGGGAAGCAATGCCCTCAAGTCTCTCAGCTGCCGTTAGGACTCCTGTTAGCCAGGCCTCTACTCTCTCAAATACTAGTTCTGTGTCTTACTCTAAGTGATTTTATTATTCACATAGACATTGCCTTCCAGTAATTGATTCTCAGAGACACTTCACTTCCTATTTTCATATACTCTGTTTCCTCTCATCTAATTCTTTTTTTCTTCAATCTAACTTTTTCTTCTTTTGCTTTACCAGATGTGTTCCTGAGTGCTGGTTGCCAAATTAATGATTGATTTTCAGTGTTAATCATACTTGATCATGAACATCATTTGTCAGACAGTTGACAGTTGATTTTTTAGATTCTTTTTTAAAAAACGTTTTCCAAGACACCACTGTTTCTTGATTTTCATCCTACTTCACTAGATGATCCTTCCCTCACTCTTTCTTTGAGCCTTTCTATCTTGCCCCTCTATAAATAATTGTCCCAAGGATCAGTCTTTGACAGTTTTCTTCTCTAAATACACTCTCATTCTTGGGATCACATTTAATCTTATGACTTTAAATATAAACTCTGCCTGGATAATTAATAAGCATCATATAACTACCATGCAAAGGACAAATTCTCATTTGGCTTCTCAAGCTTATTCTTCCGATAGTTCTCTAACTCAATAAATGGCAACTTCATCCTTTCAACTATGTAAAAGACATTGCACTCATCCTTAAGTCCTCTTTTCCATATGCTGCATTAAATCTTTTAGAAAATATGTTCAAAATATGTTCAAATACAATCAATTTTCAACACTTCCACCATATCAATCTGGTCCACCCACCATCATGTTGCAATTGGATTACTGTGGTGGCATCCTCACTGGGCTTCCTGCTTTCACCCTTGAGCCACACAGAACCTAGAGTAAACTTTTAAAAAGTAAATTGAATTGTGTCACTCTTCTACTGAAAACATTACACTAATTTTTCATCTCAGAGTAAAGCCAAAGTCATTAAAATGGCTCAAAGAATATTATATCAGTGATTCTCAACCCTTATTGTGAATCAGAATCATCTGAAAAGATTTGAGAAATTCAGATACCTTCTATTTTCCAATTAAGATACAATTTGAATGTTAGTGAGGCCCAAGCATCAACATTTTTAATGGCCTCCATCTTGCCCAAGTCTCACTCAGGTTTTTTTTTTTTTTTTTTTAAGCAGGATTTATTGAGAGGACAGAAAAGTTCCCACAATGGAAGGAGACCTGAGAGGGTTTTCCAGGTCTTATTTCTTATTCCTCTGCCTCACCATCCCTTAATCACCTCTCTGTGCATCCTGTTTTACCACATTGGTCCTCTTGACATTCCTCTCCATCATGCCAAGCTAGCTTACACCTCAGAAATTTTGCAATGAGCATTCCCTCTGCCTGGAGTTCTTCCTGAACCTCCATTTCCCCAGTAACTGCATCCTCTGGTCTCTACTTAAATGTCACTTTCTCAGAGATACTTTCCCCAACCACTGAATATGTGACGGCAATATCCCTCTTCATGCTTCTGCTTCCTTTTCATTATTACCCTTCTAATTTTTCTTTAGAGTATGCTGTGTGTGTGTGTGTGTGTGTGTGTGTGTGTGTGTGTGTGTGTGTGTGTGTGTGTGTGCTTGTCTGTTGTCTCTTCTCTGCTACAGAGAGGGACTGACTGGGCAGGGACTTTATCTGTTCTGTTACACCTCCCAATGCCTATAACGATGCCTGGTAAATAATAGGTACTCACTGAATATATGTTGAATGAGCATGTAAAACAGCTGGTTCAGTCCATCCAGTTTTTCAGCCAGAGATAAATGAAACTGGAGTAGGTTCACTTACCAGTTCATTGGGTCTGGGTTTTGTCTTCCTGCTCGTCTTCCAAACTTGTTGAAGTGACCCATATTAGTATAGCCAATCTTTTGTCTTGGCTTTCATTCTAAGACCAGTTTTCTACCTATTGCCAGGCCCTGAAGTCCAGAGATTTGGTTGGACTCATGATTTCCTCTCTGGAGCTTATTAGTTCCCCCTTGTAACAGCACCCTTCTCTGTAATGCTCGGACTTCTATAGACTGGTGGCTTTTTAAATCCATGCTATCTTTCAGACTGAACACTGCTGATGCAGCCCCACTATCCACTTTCCTGTTACTGTGTTTGCATTCCCTTTGAACTTGAAGTCTGAAGTTATTCTTTACTTAACCACTGTGATCTTCTTGGCTCAGATAGGAGTTCTAACCCTACAAATCTCCATTTTATTTACTTCCCTAGTGGTTCTAAATGCTGAGGTTCTAGAGTAATTTGTTCTTCCTCACATGAGTTATAATAGATTATCAGGAAATGACTACAACTCTGGTACTAATCTGGAACTTCTCTATTTCAGTGCCACACACAGATTCTTTATTCCTAGTCAAATCCTTACCTGTGACCTGGAACTTTCTACTTCGACTCTCTGAAAAAGACCTGTCTTATGTCCCAGTCCCTTATAAGATAATCTGATAGACAAAATTTCATTAATATTTTAATGCCAACAACTGTTTCCATTCATAGCCCTCTAAAATATACTTAGTTTTTAACAATGATAGTATCACCATCGCATGATTTCAGAATGTTGCTGAGTCACCATCATGGCCTCCTAACTGGTTTCCAACTTCAATACTTCTCAACACAACAGTCATATGATTTGCCAAAATATTAGTTAGATCATGTTCCACTTCTGTTTAAAACCCTCCCATGTTTCATATCCCACACAAAGTAAAAGCCATGTTTTATGCAGACTTGCATTAGCACTGATCAAACTTAACATGGCTATGCATAGCTTTGACTTTTGTTAAAAATGGGATTCACATTCAGAATGGGGTATGGGGGTGAGTAAGTCTGTGTTTTCAACAAGCTCTCAGGTAATGCTGATGTTAATTCACAGGACCACTATTCACTGTGAATCACTGATATAATATTCTATGAGCCATTTTAATGACTTTGGCTTTACTCTGAGATGAAAAATTAGTGGAATGTTTTCAGCAGAGGAATGACACAATTCAACTTACTTTTAAAGGTTTGCTCTAGGTTCTGTGTGGAGAATGGTGACTCAAGGGTGAAAGCAGGGAGCCCAGTAAGGATGACACTACAATAACCCAAGTTTGGTTGTACCAAAATTGTTATGGTGGACCAGAATTGTTATGGTGGAAGTGTTGAGAATTAATTGAACTTATTTTCAAGGTAGTTGTGACAAGATTCTCTTAAAGATTGAATGCAGGGACTGAGAAGCAAGATCCTATGTGATTTGCCTTCTCTTTATTTCCTGACATTTTACCTCTCGATCTTGTTACACTTCTGATATTATCACTTTTTTCTTTCTTTTTTTCTTTTTTTTGAGTCAGAATCTTACTCTGTCACCTAGGCTGGAGTGCAGTGGCACGCTCATGGCCATCACAACCTTGACCTGCTGGGATCAGGTGGTCCTTCTACCTCAACCTTCCAAGTAGTTGAAACTACAGGCATGCGCCACCATGCCTGGCTAATTTTTTGATTTACTGTAGAGATGAGGTCTTGCCAAGTTGCCTGGGCCAGTCTCAAACCCGTGGGCTCAGGTAATTCTCTCACCTCAGCCTCCCAAAGTGATGGGATTATAGGCATGAGCCACTGCGCCCTTCATCCCTTATTTCTGAATACATATTGGCCTCCTTCATATTGTTAGAATATCCAGGCATACTCCTGCCTCAGGACCTTTGTGCTGACCCTCTGCCTGGAAATACACCCAGATGCACACATATTTCCCCCACCCCACCTGCTTCAAGGTTGTATTCAAATGTTACTTTCTCAGTGAAGCCTTCTAGGGCCATCTGACTTAAAGCAGGTTTCCATCCTCTTCTCCTAATCTATTTTTCTCCTTAGCACGTATTACAACTGAACATACAATATAGCTTTTTAGCTTGTTTGTTGTTTGCCACCTCACTAGAATGCAAATTCCATGAAGGCATTTATTTTCATTTCTGTTCACCCTGACTATCATTCTGCCTGATATATTGAAGGTGCTCAATAAATAATCGTTGAATGAATGCAGGAAAAAATTCAATTACGTGTTTTAGATCATGCTTTTTCTACTTATGCAAAAGGTCCTGGCAGAGCAAGGCAGAAACAAATTTGTTCTAGTTTAATTAGGTTAGTTCAATACAGGTGAATGTCTCCCAAGAATAGCAAATCAGAACTCATCTACTTAATGCTCATTTAAACAGATTTATTTGGTACAAACAGAATGAAGAAAGTAGATGAGATCTGGATCCACCTTCAAGTAAGAGAAACTTAATGAGACTTTTAACACAATTAAGAACAAGCAGAGTCTGAGACATTAATGGGATCTATTTAAAGTTATAGATTGTGAGGATTGTTTTGCACGATGATGCAGGCTTTCCTGGAAGGCAGTTACTATATATATATATATATATATATATATGGGTTCCTGTTAAAGATATTATAGAATAAGTTTGGCCTTTTTGGAATGTTGACTTAGAGAAACTCTGAGCTCTTTTCTGAATGCACAAATTAGAGATCAGTGGCAGAATAGAAAGTTGCTGTGTGAAATGCACAAGACCAGTTGCTCGAAGAAGAATCCACAACCACATTTCATGTGTCATAGTTCTCAATTTCATGGACCTCCAGTGAACTTTAGCAGGTGAGAAGGTTATTGTTCGTTGGTTGGTTTTGTTATTTAATAGAAGCTGGCCAAAGCCTTGCAAACCGAACGAAAATACAGTTTATCATTACCACCTATTCTCTGTCTGATCAGTGTTCAACTGCCTCTGATTTGGGTTGAAAGAAATATATACTACAAACAAATTTTTTCACATAGATATTTTCTATTATGGATTCATAAGAACATTTTCCACTACCTTTCTAGTTAATCAGAAAACTGAATAAATATGGTGTAATAAATAATTGAGGCCTTGATTTGCAGTTTTAAACTCATTAGTCCTCCACATCTGCAGACTGTCAGGAAATAGAAATTACTCTTTACTTCATTTCATTTTCTTGTTTATTATGCCACAATTTATATTAATGTTAAGGAAATATTAAACAATAAAGTTTTGTAGTTACAAATCCCTTACATATCCATTCTCTCAGGTACTCCTCAGGCCCATCTTATAAGATAAGTTTATGGCCCTAATCATACTATTTGCTGATGCATTACATGTATTATCTTATTTAGTCTTGACAAAAACTATGTGAGGTAGGGATTCTTATGATCATAATGAAACTCCCAGGGTCCAGAAATATTAAGCAACTAGTTATGTTTAAGCATTTTACTTTAAAAAGTGAGCTGGATTCAAACCTGGTTGACATGCCCACAAAGTCCATGCTTTTAATTCCTATATTGTGATCATTTTACAGATGAATAAAGTGTGGCATAGAGAAGCCAAGTGATTCGCCCAAAGTTACACAGTTAAGAAATGGAGGGAACAGGAAACAAAACCAGGAGGTTTTTATCTAAGACCAGTATGACCAAAGTTCTTTCTACTCTGCATAATATATATATTTTTAATGAATGACATTTCACAGCAGCATAAGAAACACTAACTTAAGTTGAAAGGTCATGGAATAGTACATCTTTAAAGAAAAGAAGCCCTGTAAGGCTGAAAGAATAATAATACTAAATTGCTCAGCACATGCTGCCAGATTATCAACAGCCTAGTCCAAAACGAAATTTTCCCGATATATAAAATTTCATATATATACATTTATATATGCTAAATTAAATTCTATATGGCTAAAAGGCATAAAGGTAAAAATTAAATAATTAAAAAGCCCGAAGAATGTATCCCACATACTAGGAAAAGGAGAGATTTTCATAAACAATACTGAAGACCTAGAAGATATATATGTGTATCTTGACACGTACATGACCACTTAAATATTCTGAGACAAATATACCTTATATCTTTATGATTTATCTATCATTTTGGAAATACCAGGATATAGAATGTTTACCCAATTTGTATTAACTCAAAGAATACGTGCCATATAAGGTGTGTGTTTAAAAATATAATGATGGAATATCATGCAGACATGACTAAGGACAAACTTATGGACTTTGCAACTTGGATGGATTTAGAGTCTATCATACTCAGTGATCTATCACAGAAACAAAGAAGAGTGCCATATTATCTCACTCATGAGCAGACCTTGAACAATTATCATAATACTATGAGAAAGGGATTGGCAGTTGAGGGAAACTGTCAGGGGATGGGGGGACATACCTCATCAACAGGGTATCTGCATAATGAACATTTGTATACCTAGCCCTGAATTGTACCACACATCTTTGAAATAAAAGATTTAAAAGTTGAAAAAACAAAACAAAACAAACTACATAAGAATGAAATAAGTCCTTGTTTACAAGTCTCCCTTGAGAAGTTACATGTCTTTCATGCTCTCCATATGTCCACTCTTCCTGTACTGTTACCCATTCCCAACAGAGAAGCTATGGTAGTGCCCTTCTTGAAAGATAAAATGCTTTCTTATTTCAGTAGTGTTTTTTGCAGTTCAGATAAAATCTAGTTCTTAACCAAGGTCAAAAAGGTCCTACATGATTTGATACCAGCCTACTAGCATCACTTCATGTTCTCTCATTCAACATACGGCAGCCATGTTCATTTTAAATAATTTTACTTGTGGTAAAATACACATTCCACAAAATTTACCATCTTAACTATGTGTAAGTGTACATTTCAGTGGTGTTATGTATATTCACATTGCTGTGCAATCAGTCTCTGTTATTGTGCAATTTTTTTCATCTTGCAAGACTAAAACTCTAAACCCATTAAACTACTCCCTATTTCCCATTCCCTTCAGCTCCTGGAAATCTCTTTCTGCTTTCTGTTTCTATGAATCTGACTGTTCTAGATACCTCATATAAATGGGATTATGCAGTATTTATCTTTTTGTGACTAGCTTATTTTTTTAGCATGATATTCTCAAGGCTTGTCTATGTTGTGACATGTGTCAGAATTTCCTTTCTTTTAGGCGGTATAATGCTCCATTGTATTGTATATACCACATTTTGTTTATTCATTCATTGTCAATGGATACTTGGGCTCTTTTCACCTCTTGGCAACTGTGAATAGTGCTGCTATGTACGTGGGTATACAGATATCACATTGAGATTCTGATTTCAGTTATTTTGGGTTAGCTGTGTTGATTTTAATGAGTTTCTGAAACGTACCCTCAAGCTTTTGCCTGTGCTGTATCTTGTCTGGATGCCCTTTCACCTTTTGTAAATGGGCGGATCCTAATTAGGCAGATCATAGTTAATACTTTATCTCCTCAAGGATCCTCATCAGATCACTGTATTTCAAGTGAATTCTCTCTTTTATCTCCATAATAGCAACTTCATTTTTTATTTCGTAGCATTTGTCACAATTTAAATCATCTTGTCTAATTATGTGTTCTATTTCCTTTCTCTGTCTTCCTCATCAGACTCTATATTTTATGAATCCGGTGACCATCTTTCTGTCACTGAGTTTATATCCAGTTTCTAGATCAGTGCCTGATACATAATTGATATTTAGAAAATACTGATGAATTAAAAAATTAATGAATATGTTCATTTGCATTTTAAAAATATTTTATTGGGAGTATATATATCCAATGAGAGCAAATAAAATAAAATTTCTCTGAAATAATACCGTATAGAATGAGATTATAAAGTATGGGGAACTTGGCTCTTAAAATGGAACAGAAATAGAAACTATGAATTTTTATGTATACTAATCATCAGGAAAGCACATTTATTTTAAATATATAGCATAAAGGAAAATAACTCTTTCAAAACAATTTAGTACAATTATTCTCATTCTATGAAGACCTGGTGAACCTGAAATTGTCTAGCCTCATTCCAACATGTTCATTTGCTCACTGGCTTCATCCCTGTCACCCTCCACTCCAATAACTGGAAAACACGCTGTTAAACTTCTGGGAGCCAATGGTTTACTTGAGAAAACAAAGAAAGATACATTTTAGGATCAATACCTGGACCCTGAAAAATGGAGATTAATATAATGAGGATAAAGGAGTTAGATGCTATTGCTAACATCACAAGGATAGTCACTTTCTTAAAGGATCTTCAGTACTTGGAAAAAGATTTATGTCGTATCATCAGCTCTCAAAATAATGATATCAATATGGTAACTGCAAGAATTACTAGACTGACTCTTGGGACAATAGTAATAGCAACAGTGGGTAAACGGTGACATGCGAAAAGGCAGAGAATAATGCTGGAATCCGTGGCAGAATAATTTTTATAGTCATCAAAACATTCTCCAGCATGGTATTACTGAATCTGTTTTTTGAACAGCAAACTCAGACTTGGGGTCCAAATTACACTGCTGTTGAAGGTCAGACAGAAAAACATATACTGCTGACGTTATTGACATTCATTCATTCAATAATTATTTATTAAATGCCAACAATAGTGATTTTCACTAGACTAGTCAGTAGAGATAATTTTAAACAAAAAACTAGTCTCTCACAGAGGTTGATAGGACCTGAATTGCACGTATACATGTTTATAAACTACAGCTCAGAATAGAAAATACCTTGAAATTTTTCACATAAGTGAAAAAAACCTTTCTAAGAAGTCTTTTTTGTATAGTTACATCTAAATGATGGTTATAGAAAAATAAGATGTAAATAAAAATTTTCACATTTGGAAATAGAAGCAGACATTTGTAGGAAACTTATTTGTTGACAAGATTAACTTTACTTCCAGATAGCTTCACATAATCACAACTAAAGATAAAGTTTTAATCTAGAAATAAATGCAGTATAGAAAATACCCTGAGTCATTTAAAATAATCAGATAACCTGAATGATATTTGGAATGGGATTTGTAAAAAACATTTTTAGGCTTCATGTTTGCAAGTCCTTAACCCTTTTCTGAGCAAAAAACCAGAGTGTGTATTTAGTTTTGGAATTCAGTTGGAAATTGATCTCTTAGACACACCAGAGAGGACTTTGAATTCCTCTATAAGCGCAATGAGTCACCTTAAAACCTCCTAAAAATCAACAGAAGGTATAATTCAACTGAAAACTCTATGCCAGAGATAGAAAGAAAGAAAGAAAGAAAGAAAGAAAGAAAGAAAGAAAGAAAGAAAGAAAGAAAGAAAGAAAGAAAGAAAGAAAGAAAGAAAGAAAGAAAGGAACAATTCTCTATTCAGGAATTTCAACACGGGAGGCAAAATGGTAAAGACTATTAATGAAGAACCATAGCCAGTACCTTTTGAATGCCTGCTTGGGATTCCAGAACGTTATTTTCTGATCCATTGCTTCGGTTGATCATCCGCCACATTTGGGAATACATGCTGTCCCTCTCGAAAGGATTCAATCCCTTCATGCGGACATGCTCATATACCGCGGAGTCCAGGACTGTGCCATATGGGATATCTGTTTGCTTGGAAAGGTCCTGGAGAGACCTTGATTATTGGGCGAGAAGAGAGACACAAGAGAGAGTACTAAATATTTCCAAGAAGAAATGTTAAATAAAGGAAGAAAATGACATATGTGAAGATAGATATCAAATTGCTTTTCTTATTTTGTTTCTTAACATTAAGATGTAATGTGTGCTAGGCTCGGTGGCTCAGCTTGTAATCCCAGCACTTTGGGAGGCCAACGCGAGCAGATTTTCTGGGCTTGCAGGTTCGAGACCAGTTCGGGTAGTTTGGAGAAACCTCGTCTCTACCAAAAATACAAAAACTTAGCCGGGCATGGTAGCGCGCGCCTGTGGTTCCAGCTACTTGTAAGGCTGAGGGGAAAGGATCGCCTGAGCCTGGCTGGTCGATGCTGGGGTAGTCGTGAGCGTGCCACTGCACTCCAGCCTGGGCGACAGAGCGAGACTCCAACTCAAAAAACAAAACAACAACAAAAAAGATGTAATGTGTAAAAAACACCCTGCTCTTGGAATGTATGACACTTATACAAATTATGAGAAGACAATATTATTATTGAATGAAAAGTGAAAATTTCCAGTGGTAAAGCAGTACATTTTTTGTGAAACTTCATTGGGGAAAAAGAAAAATTGTTCAATACTATCAAAGTAAAGACAATTTAAATTAGACTGCTGGATAATGATATAATAATTAGTAATTTAAAAAATTCAATATGTTATAAGCATTAGATTTAAGTTCCTTTATGTGGCAAGCTTAAATATTCTTATAAAATAATTATTTTTACATAAGCAATATATTTTAAGGTAAAGTGTATGCTTAAAAATTAGTATCTATAATAGTCATTATTTATTGAATGGCTACTTTATACATGCCAGGCACTAACATACATTATCCTCACAGAAATGTCTCACGTTCAGAATTATTTGATCCATTGTATAGCTGAAGGAACTTAGGTTGAAAGAATAAGTGCCTTGATCAGTGTGGTGCAATCAATAAAGTTAAGGTGAGCCCCAAAGTCTAGAGTGTTTTCACTACAAAATGATAATGATAATTCTCATTTCTATATGTATTTTTTGCTATATTTGCTCTAGGGTGTGTGTGTGTGTGTGTGTGTGTGTGTGTGTGAGAGAGAGAGAGAGAGAGAGAGAGAGAGAGAGAATGAGTTATTTTTATTTGTACTTAAATAAAGTTTAGATTTTCAAATTTCTGGAAAGCAGAACATGATTCCAGCTTTCTCTTTTTCAGAAATAATGCTCCAGGATTTTCAAATTAATCTTTGAGTTACAGATGGTATCTATTTGTCCCATGTTATTCATCTCTACATTGGTAGTTGATTTCCTTACATTTGAGTTTCTGAATTAATCTATATGTTCTAACTTAAGAACCAGTTTACCACTCCACTGAAACTCATTGAATTTGTGTAGGTGCCCAACTCTAATGACTGACATTTAAGAACAAATACTATGTCGCTGGCATACTATTCAAAGTCAGTGCTGGCACAGTTACAACTAACTAACTTCTGGGAATGGGAACAGATGCTTTGAAACACTATACCATATTTTGAACAAGAATGAATGCTCACAGCACTCTGCAACTATGAGCCATGAATCTACTGTAATGTCTATCTCTGATCTTTTGGTCTGGTTTTAGATGGAGTTTGCTAATGATTTCCTGTAGATCCTTACAACCAACACTGGCATTGGGCAAAGGTACTGGGAATACTCTTGTAGTTCACCAGTCTCCATCATGTGCAAAATTGTGTTGCAAACAATACATTATGGCCCACGTTTGTTAGAGCAGTATTTGTGCCAATTTCTAACAGTAACTTTCAGCAAAATTTAATCTGCATTTTATTGAGTTTCGTATTGTTGAAGTATATAATTTACTCCACGGAAACTACCATAATCCTTTTTGCTCTAGACATCTACTACATAAAATGGTGTGTTTAAAAAGTAATACTTGGTGAGAAGAATTTTCTGGAATATTCTACAACTATTGAACTAATTCTACCATTTTAAAACAATAAACTAAAGTGATAGTACATATAAATAATTGAAGGTAAGAATGAAAATGAACTATATATAGCTAGGGTACAACTTAATACCAAAGTGACAGGGCATACCATAATTATCTTGGTAATATTATAACAAAAAGAATTTTGTTTCAAGGGAGAGCTTACTGCTATTTCCAGTAGTAGCAGTAAAGTTGTATTGTAAACTCTAACATTTTAAAACATATTTCCTACTGCTTAGTGGTGGAAACTTTACAGTGGTAACATAGGAAGAAGAAATATGTCTATACAGGTTATAACAACAGTCCTCATTCATTCTGCTTCTATATATGCAGGACTCAAGGCCAGGTAGTTGTACATAGAACCATAGAACCTGCAGGCCTATGGATGGAGAAGGTACATGTTTGGATTCATCAGAAACCCTGACAGTAAAATATTAGCTGTCTGGCAGACCTGGCAATCAGTCTCTATTGTAACTATGAGAAGATTTCAATTAGAAAGAGATGAGATCACAATCTAGGAGGAAGTTGGTTTTTTTAATGCCAACATCTAAATATATTACTGGTTTGCCCAAATAGTCCCACTAGTTAAATACTGTTCAGAACAAAACAAAACAAGTGCTCCTTATTCTTCCATGAAGATTAACATAAAATGTTATACTCTTTAATATAGTCAGGTTTCTGTGACATAGCTTCACCTTAAATGTTAGTTTTACAACCTGAAAATATAGAGTTATAATATAAACAGTTTAGTTGGCAAACCTGTCTGCAACTATATACAAAATTTTTGTACACAATCAATTTTAAAGGAATATTTTAATATATTGCCTACTTGAAATTCTTAACATCACAAAAGAAGGTGGTTTATTTTCAACAACTCCAAGCTTAGAATAGCAGAGCATTTTGTAATTAAGAACAAAGGCATGTTCCCTCTAGTAGTTTCTAATATCAAGTTCAGCTTATAAATTTGTTTTGAGACATGTTTGCAATAAAAATTACAGCTTGTCTGATTCAGCATCATTCCATTATAGTACACCAAGATAGCACTGAAGATGACAAAATTAAAATGACTGAAGCAGAATGAAGTGAACACAGATAGTTTATTACAGAATGAAAAACCCAACATAGAAAGGGAGTGACTATAGTAAGTGGTAATTTTGATATTATAATACCGAAAAGATATTAGAACAAGATCAGCAGAAATGCTGAAGTCTATATTATGAGACCCTAAAAGAAATGTAATATATTTACCCAGTGGTAATCCTCAAAAAATTGTATCTGAAGGTCAAAATCTGAGTGGACATTACTTATACATGCCCAATTATTGTTCTGAAATGCAAAACAATCTTAGAATCATTAATAAGCATCTAATACATATACAATAATTTACCCTGGCAAATATTGACTATTTCTGAAAAGATAATAAGAATTGACAGAATGTGGTGGTTCATGCTTGTGATCCCAGCATTGTGGCCAAGGTGGGAGGATTTTTTGAGCCCAGAAGTTCGAGACTAGACTGAGCAGCAATAGCAAAACCTTGTCTCTACAAAATAATAATAATAATAATAATAACAATAATAATAATAACAACAAAATTAGCCAGGCATGGATTGTCTGAGCCCAGGAGATTGAGGCTGCCACGAGCCATGATCATTGTGATTATGCTGCTGTACTCCAGCCTGGGTGACAGAGTGAGACCTTGACTCAAACAAATAGGCATCTTTCTCAAACACAGAAAAAATGGGAAAAATCTAGAGTACTCCAGAGAAGAGTTAACTGTGACACAGTATTAGTATTAGTTGTACACATACTAATATATTCTATTTCTCTTCCCAAGCACATAAAACTCACATATACGCATATAAAAGGCAGTGAAACCTCTCTCTGAGAATCTATTAAACCTGAGCCCTCCTCTCCCAAACCCACAGCATCACTCATACACACAGAGTAAAAGATGAGTGTCTATTGCTGTAAGTGGTGAATAATAAAAGAAAGAAATGCTTTGCTGCTCTAATCAGCCCTATTTTCTCAATATCTTACTGAGATCATTCTTTTATTCCCCCCACTGGTCTTCTATTAGACTATTATCAGCCTGTGAATACTAAACATTACTGAGAGCTTACAGGCAAGAGGTATTTAGTTACTTGCATGAACGTCACATACGCTGAGAAAGTGTGTAGTTTAGAGCAATTCAGTGGAAATAAATTTTAAGAATTTGGTTGCTCTAGGCTGATTTAAAACTCTCATAAGAAGAACAAACACTTAAAACTCTTTCAAGCATTTAAAACTCATTTGATATGTGGCAGTCTGATACTAAATATATATATATATTTAAAATTTTGAGTCAGAATCTCACCTTGTTGTCCAGTCTGGAATGCAGGGGCATAATTATGACTCTCTGCAGCCTCAACCTCCCAGGCTCAGGTGATCCTTCCTTTTGCCTCCCAAGTATTTGGGACTATAGGCACACACCACCATACTCGGCTAATTTTTTGAATTTTTGTAGGGATGAGGTCTTGCTATGTTGTCTAGACTGGTCTCCAACTCTTGAACTAAAGGAATCCTCCCGCCTTGGTTCCCGAAAGCGCTAGAATTACAGGTGTGAGCCACCAAACCTGGCTGATATTAGGCATATCTGGTAGCATTAGCTTTGACATTAAGTTAGATTTTAAAGTTAAGCAAAAGCTATTATTTGTGAGTTATGTGATGTGATGTATTTCTGTATGCCTAGTTTCATCATCTTCCTCAAAGAGTTATAATGTCTTCCTCAAAGAGTTATAATGAGAAGACATGCCACAAGATCAAGTTATCTATTGTTTTTATGTGAAGATTATTATTTTAATGATTTATCTTTCTATAATGCCCCAATTGATGATTTTTAATTTTTTTGTGGATTTTTTTTTTTCTGGTAGAGTCAGGATGACTCCTTTTAATATTGTCAAAGAAGAATTCATGCATTGGAGTAAGTAAATGATTTCTGACTTCTCTTCCATGTGTGAGATTATATAGATCTTTAATACTAAATGATCATACATTTCTTCATAGAAAAATCTTTGCGACACTTTTTGACTTTATATTAATGAAGTTATGTACATTGAATTACAATTCTGAAACTGTCCACTATTTTTTTAAAAAATTGAATACCTAGTTTTTCTGCCATGAACTTCTACTCATATTTCTGCCTATTTTTCTTTAACAAGAGATAAGATGTTACCTTTATAAAACTTTCCAGTAACTTACAAAACTCTCTATCCCATTTCCACCTTCTTAAGAAAAAAAAATCTAGCCTGGTACCTGGAAAGCTCACCCACAAGTGACAAGAGTAACCTGTCACCTTGGTTCTGAGGAACTGTAAATCTAATCCTATTTTCCATGGAATGGAACAAGTCAACTCGAACTATCACATCAGAAGGGATTTTTCTTTAGGGAGAGAAAAATGGAACGTGGCAGATAGGATAGGTACCAGATCCCCCTTGCTCCAGGCAAGGGGAGTGACAGTGGAGAAATGACACAGAGTGAAATATGCCTAACATCTGCCAACTCAACTTAGATCCCGTTCCCCCCAGTTTTCTCCTCTGGATGCTAATTTCAGCATCTGCCAAAGAATGGATATTGTGGCAGCCATGTAAGAGTTCACCGTGTGCCCCATCCACTGCTGTTCAATGGCTACAGCAGCTGAGGGCTGTCCTGTGAAGTGCAGACACAAAAAATGATCCAAAATTTAATACTTAAAAGAACAACTAATATGCCAGAAGAATAAGAATTAGTGTCGTTCAGATTCAAGAAGCAAGAAAAGTATTGGACAACTGATTGGGGTGATCAGGTGGGACACGCCTGCCCTGGGAGGTACTGCTAAGAGTCGTGCAAGAGCAACTCTTAGTTTCTAAAAGCATGCGTTGTGAAGACACAAAGATTTGTGCGTCAGTCCTTGAACAAATTATTTAACCTTCTCCAAATTGCAATTTCTCTCCCTACTGAACATGGGGAAATAATACTATGATATTAAGATATCTGAAGGTTTGAATTAGATATTGCATGAAAGACACCTTGATTAGTAATGAGCTCTCTATGAGTGCTTAATTACCAGTAGTTACAATTATTAAATGTGTTATTATTAGTAGTATTAATTATTCTATATTATGGTTTCTGGCATTGGCATCTCATTTTCATACCATTAGATTCATTTTCAGTTAATCCCTTTACTTATGGCTCTTTAAAACTCCCCTACCTCATCTAATCTGACATCAAGCTCTGTACTTTTATCTTCTAAATCTTGTATATCTGTCACCACTTTAACTTTTTATTTCTAATGGCCTTGTCATTTCTACCTAGACAATTATTTCTAAACCCTTTCTGTATCTCTGCTCTCACCTAGTGCTAATCCATCCTCCATGCCACAGTTAATTTCTTCTTTCTGATATGCAAATCTGAGCATATCGTTCTTATTTAAATATCACCTGTGTACCCACTGCCCTTAGAAAATAATTTAAACTTCTTTGCCTTCAAGATCCTTCAAAAACTTAGCTTAAATCTTTTTTTGTTTCAATTCTCAGAGAAAACCTTTTGCCTCATTCATATTTGTCATATAGGCCAAACATACCATTTCTTCATTTCTGGCTTTATTACAATGTCTTGGTAGGTGTTTTCTTGCCATAAGATGCTTCCTTGTCTATCTGAAGAAATCCTTCCTTTCAAGATAAAATTTCACTGTCTCTTTAGTGTTCTAACACTTACAATATGTTCACATTTTAGTATTGTGCTATGAAATTTTACTTCTTTGTCTACTTCATTAGAATATACGTTGCTGGCTCCCATGATTTTTAAACCATTCATCTTTGAAACCCAGATCTAGCCTAGGGTCTGAAAAACAGTCAACAATCAGTGAGGTTCATTTGTTTTGACTTGTCTGCTTCACTAAAAAGATATGTTCAGTTTGAAAAGTAAGCATTCCCATGAAGCAAACATTGCGTAAAAATAAGACTTTCACTATATATTATCAGCTGTCTTATAACTGACTAATGATGGTCAGAAGTATTTTGTAGTTAAAAATCAAAAAACTAAACTCTTTTTAAAGCAATCTTTAGAAATTTCCTCTGTAACAAAATCAGCTATGAAAGTTTTATTGCCTCTCCAGTGAATTGGTTACCAAAACATTGTGCCCTGTATTTAAAATAAATACATTCAGAGGTAAGGCAAATAAAAAAAAAAGCCCAAACAAACAGGAATAAAAAAAAAGTATTTGGAAAAGCTGAAGGTATAGTCCATGATTCTGGTAGAAAGAGACCTGTACAAAGTGAAATGTCTGTTTCTAAAAGTTACTTATCTAAGCGGGTCAGAAAGAGATAAAACGGAGTGATTTCTGACTGAAATACTGGAAGCAAACTGAAATGGCGAAGGAGATTGCTCAACCATTTCCATTAATTGACATGATTATAGATACATAAAAGAATTCATGATTGTGCTAGAGAAGAGATGAGCAAGAGAGCAATGAGAAGACAGTCACCTTTGGGAATGTTGAGTATTATTACAGTAAATTAAAATTAAGGAATTTTTTTCTGGTTGAATCTTTAGATGAAGAGGAAGAATGAGAGGAGACTCTGTATACAGTTTAATGGAATAAGTACCATTGGAAGACTCTCGCACCTTCCCATTTGTAGTATAGTCAATGGCCACTTGTCCTTTGAGGAAGCACATTCCTTATCTTTGTAGCTCCACCTCAGAGAAGTTTTCCCTGTCACCTCAGATACAAGTTTGTAAAGTCTGATGAAATATAAGGATACCAAGAGTAAATGGTTGAGTAAAGAGGTCTTCTCAATGTCAGAAGAAAAATTTGGTTTGCAGATGGTTTAGTCCATACTTAAGAGCTTAGTAAGTACTCTTTTTAGTGCCTAAAAGTTGTCCCTATTTAATGAAAACAAGCTCAGGAAAACAGCTTAATGTTCTTTTAGCCCAATAATACTATGTTTCTTATTTTTGAAAGGTTAATGTCAAAGTCACATTTAGGGAAGAAATAAGGTTCTCTCATAGACTATTAGATGGCTCATGGTAGAATGTCATTCAGGGGTAACACAGCCACAACAATCTCTCTTGGAGAGAGAATGTACCAACACTGAAGTTTTTGTGTCTTCCTTCCTTTCATGGTCCCAGAATCTTTTCCTCCTAAAGACAACAGAAGCCCTTTGAGGTGCAGGTTGAAATCTGAGGCCATCAAGGTAGAATGATATCAGGCAGAGCAGAGGGTTGGGACTCCTTTTTAAAAATTTCTTTTCTTTCTTTCTTTTTTTTTTTGAGACGGAGAGAGTTTCTCAAACGAGGCCTCGTAGATGGAGAGGGTATTTTATTAGAGGTGGCTTATGAAGATCAAAGAGATTGAAGACTTACAGAGAGTCAGCAGATAAGCAACTCTACACGAAATACTCCAATAAGGCATAACTGATGCAGCTTTTGTAGTCCTGGAATTCTACCCCTGTGCCTGCTTCTGTCCTGATTCCTTTATCTGTCCCCAAACTCTCCCTAATGTGGTACAACACAACACAATAGATAAAAAAAACATCTTCTGAACCTTCTGCTCTGAACTTTAGAATTTTAATTATAATTTTATTTTTTAGAATTGTTCAAGAAGTCATCAGAATTTCCATAAAAATGTGTGTAGCAATGTTCATGAGACGGACACCTCTCTCTTGCAGAACACTGTCCCTCCATGGTGGATGACCACGTGTGGAGAATACAGCCAGCAGGTGGCACTGAGGTCTTTCCCAATAGACTTGGGAATATTGTCTGCACTGAACCCCCCAAAGTAGTCAGAGGCACCCTTATTAGCCATGTGGTATAGGTAGGATGTTCCCAGGTGACACTGGAAATTTATGTAAAATGGATGGGTGTCATGGACTAGTTAGGGGAACATCTTCCTGTATGCAGACAGATTTGCACTTTCCGTACAAATGTAAGTTGGTTCCAACTTGTGACTATGGTAGGTCATTTTAGAGACCATATAGGAAGATGGAAATGCTCTGTCCTTCTTGCCACTGCTGGACCTAATTAATAAAAATGATTGTGAAATTCCCTCCAAAATGACAATGTTATACAAATGCAAGAGAACAGTCATCTAAAAATCTGATTGACTTGTCTGACTTCTCGACACAAATTATAAGCTAGAAACTAATTTTGCCATATTATGAATCCTGAAGTGTGGCAGACACTGTATTTTTTCCACCAGAAGCCTCATATCCCTTACACTGCTGACAGAGTATCATTTATGACTCTTTTCTCTATTTTAAATTGATGTTGGTTAAATAAATGTTTAATATGCATTAGTTATTAAATAAATCATTAAAGTATACATATATGTATACAATGAGAGGTTACTTTATATATTATATTTAATAGATTCATATGATATAATAAAGCATACATATTATAATATATAAACAAATTAATCCAAATTCTACTACAGAAGTCCCTAGTTTTTTGTAAATTCAATTACCCTACAGTTTTCCTGTGTATAGTACACAGCATACGCAGTTTCTTTTTTACATATTACAAAAAAGATGCAATATTTATTTACCCCAAACACCAGAAACAAATATGAAATTATCCTAAATTTGTATGGCCAGCATTTTGCTATGTCACTATTAAATGACAATTGATTGTAAAATTTATGTTAAGAAGTGTCCTCAAACAATGCAACAGACTTCAACAGTGAAATAGTGGAGCTTTATATTCCTATATCCTTGAAAATTCAGAAAGTACTTCACTAATTCCCATGATTTCCCTGAGGGTGATCAAATTTCTAAATGATGTTAAGAAAAACTCCTCAAATAATCATAACATCAAAGAGCTGCATTACCACAAGCTTCATATAATTTGATTAGGTACCTCAAGATACAGAAGTCAGTCTTCAAAATGGATTTTATGGTTTTTTCTTTATATGATACTTTGATGACTCAGAAAACTAAACACCAGGAAGTCCTTATTTATGCCTAACCCAAACTCTCCTATTTCAAGAGAAAACACTCATTTTGTTCTTAGTGAAATATCAATACCTACACATCACCTCTATTACAATATTGCTCTAGGAAATGAAACACTTCTTTTTTATTTTCATCCTTTGGCCTTCTCCTTTAGTGTTGAATTAAACACTAAATTCCTTTAGTTGTTATCCACAGGATCTATTACTCACTTTGTTTAGACTGTTATTAACTAAGCCATTTTTAAATCTTCTATTACAGTTGTGCTTAATGTATGAACCTTATAAATAGACCACGGTAGTATTTAAAAGACCTGAACAACTTTTGCACTGTTAGGTGACTGTAGCCATTAAAAAAAACAAAACACTGATGCTATATTTCCAATTTATAATTGAGAGATGGTTGATTCTGAAACTATCTTTATCCTCTAATTCTGAACTATTGAAGACACAAACACACACACACAGAGATTGTTTCTTCCATCATTGAGTGAATTATCACATATTTGTCGCTATTAAACTTCATCATACCTCTCATCACCTTGTTTAGTTTGTCAAGGTCCTTATAACTTCTTGTAGTGTAGTTCTAGTCAATAATTACCCCTACTCAGTATAGAGTAATCTGCATATTTAATAAGCTTACTCCCTATTCCATACTTCAAATGAACACTGAAAATGTTAATTAGAAGCAGGGCCAATGCTGACTTATGGAAAAACTTTATTCAATATACCCTCCAAGGCTGACATTGAACCATTGATCACTACCTTGCATATGGGCAACAAGCTGTGATACAATAATACAAAATACAATATGAAACAATGACTCAAAATACAGTGTGAATTCAGATGAGGAATCAATAGTAATTTGTAATTATTTTCCCTATGAGGTGGTTTGAGAAGCTCAAAACATTAATCACATTGTCAAATTTTTCATAATTGAAAAAAAAACTAGAGAGAAAGAAGTTATCAAGAATAACAGTAAGCTAATTTGATAGCCTTTAAAGACTCAAAGAAATATTTTTGACAAAGTAAGTTGGAAGGTCATGGTTTCAGTGAATATTGTAATGATCTGACTAAAAACAGAAATTCTAGCTCTTTATAACACAAAACAGGGAACCATGTTTCTATGGATAACTTAAAATTTTCCAAATGCAAAAGATATATTCCCAATGCAATACATCTGTGGACGTCCCAAAACAAAATAAAAGAAAACAAAAAACAAAAACCAACTTTTTTTTTTCCTTAGAATAATTCAGAGAAATTATCCTCTGATCCCAATTAGCTGATAATTTCTTTATAAGGAACTGCAGCTAAAGTTGATATTAAATGCATATCCTCATGCCTGAGACCCAGGTCTTATGAACAGCCACTCTGAGATTATATATGCCCAAACTGTTCTGCACATGTGCCCCCCACCCCTAATTCAACAGCAAACCTTGAGAATTCTGTAGCATCCCTCTCAGAAAATCACAGTCTTCATCTAATAAAAAGCAGCCCAGCCAGTCAGCTGCAGACCTTGCATCTCACCTTCTCTATCAGTTACGATTAGCTGGAACATTTGGCTCTTTTCCAACCTCATCCATCCTTAGCTTCAAGACTTGAGAAATGGAAGATGTCATAGGTGTGTGTGTGTGTGTGTGTGTGTGTGTGTGTGTGTGTGTGTGTGTGTAGAAGCGCAGGAGAAAACCATTAAAAATAAATTGAATATCTTTAAATGGCAGGAGCTATAGAGGAACTAAGAGGATCACAGAACAAATGGGGTCAAACAGGTACTTAGGAAAGGGTAGAGGTTGTACACCAAGATTGCTGCCATGATGGAGAGACTAGGAAAGAAGTGGGGGACTAGATACACAGATATAGAAAAAGGAGACAAGATGATATGACAAAACAAGCTTCCTTTTAGGTCTGCCTTCCAACCTAAGATTTCTTTTATTAAGGTATTTATGTGAACATATTTATATCAGTTATCTTAGGCCTTGTTTAAAAAATAACCTCATTTGAGTAATTGATACAAATTTTTTGTAGTTGAAGAGACACTGAAAATAGTCATTCAAACCGTGAAACAAATATTTATGCAGTGAGGGAAGAAATGAATTACTTTTTTAAGAGATGGAAAACAAGCACAAAGCGAGTTTAAAACTTAATTTTTAGTAGTAGAAAGGAGACATGAAACTTTGAATCTAGGTCTTCAGACTTCTTCAAGTGTTCTACTGCCAAACAACCCTGCCTACCAACTCCAGTCTTGCTGAATTTCATTACTACTCTTAGCATATTAATGTCACAAAAGCATGCTTCATACTCCAACTATTTCCTCTAAAGTGAATAAACAGTGTACTCTCAAGTGTAGGGTTTTTACCATATCTACAAACTTGTGGTAGATATTTATTCAGCAGACTTTAGGTAAGAAAGGAAAAAGATAGGAAATAAGAGACAAAAATTTATATTCTTGAGTATAGTAAGTACTTTGTGGGTATCTAGGCTTAAAGGAATAAGAACCGGAAGAAAGAAAAAGAGAGGAGAGAGAGTGAGACAGAGAGAGAGAGAGAGAGAGAGAGAGAGAGAGAGAGAGAGAGAAAAGGATTTGACTTGTCTAGAATGATTCAGATTGTCCAGAAGAAAGAGATCATCTTAAGGAGTTGTGGAAGATTATTAGATTGGCAAAGTTTTTGTCTTGGTGAGCTAAGTGTAAACAGAGTCTATGGAAATGCTAATGCCTTATTCCTGGGAATCACAAATAAAGTGGAAAACAACTTTTAATTAAATGCTTACTGAAGTTTTGAAAGACCAGCATACATCCGAGAGTTTTTACTTTTTTCAAAAAGAAAGGTAAAACCCTGTCTATGACAGCTAGATGGTTATACGTTTGGAAAATATCCATCATTGTGGTACTCAAATGCCAAGACAAGCAAGCCATTTCAACACTGAGCAATACAGAGTAAGGAGATGAATGTCTTCCTCTCCAGCAGTGCTTTTGTTCCAGAGCTAAGCTTATATAGTTCTATACTAAAATGAAACATAAAAGGAGAATGAATCAGGCCTAGATTGCTTAAGCTACCTTGATTTTGGTTGTTCCTAATAAAATGCCCAATCCCCTGATGAAAGGTATGAAATAGGCTTCTTCTGGATGACTGAAGAGAGACTATGTGACACTCAGGAAATCCAGAGGGCCATGCGTTTTGGGTTTTTCTCTCTTACGTAGGAATAGTTAGACAAAGAAATGACCTTCTTTCTAATTTTTTTTTTTTTGTTGTTGTTGTTGTTGTTGGTGAGGTATGTATACAAGTCACAGAAGTCCATAGTCTCAGGTCAGATTCTAAAAAAATACTTTTCTGATTTATTCATTGAATGAATAACTATGTACTAAATAAGGTACTATGTAAGGCACCGTGCAGTTACAAAGGTAATAAAATGACCCTAAAGAACATGTACTTTAATTAGGAAGGTAAAACAAGTATAAAAATATTCCAATACAAGGCTAGAGGTAGTTCAACTGGTGAGATAGATGTGGAGCAGCTTAAAAAAGGGAGACACTAAATCTTGTATGAATATGTGACAAGGCTACATACAGAAAAGTGGTGTTTGACTTGGGTATCAGGAAGGAGATAAATAAAGACGAGTTAGAAGAGAAAGCGTGCCTGACAAACAGATATTCTGACTCAGAGTTAGAGCCAGTTACTCTCAGTAGCAGCTTAATCTTAGTTCTGGTGAGTCAAGCTACGGTGAGAGGTGAGTCAAGCTAAGGTGAGAGAAATGAGTGAATAGCTCCCACAAGTCCTTACTGATGCTTCAATTCAGATAAGGTTTGCAAACACCAGGCTTGTTTGCTTGTTAGCTTTGGTGTTTGTTTTTGTTTTTATCTTTGAGGAAATTAGAGGGTTAAGTGGCAAGCAGGAAGACTCAGAAAAACAGAGCATAGGGGAGAGCAGGGGCAGTTGTGTCAGAAACAATGGCAGCATTAGCAGGGAACTTTGGAGTTTAGGTGAATCTGGTGAAAGAAATATTTTAGTGAATGGAATTGTGGACAGGGCAATACAAAGAATAGTTATTGCCACCATCCAAAATGGGGACAGAAGGAACAGTCCAAGGAATGTGCACGAGCTCCTGGGGAGCAAGTTGAAAAATGGAAACAAATGTTAGGTAGTGAGTGTCCAGGAACTGTGCTGTTATTTATGTCTTTTTTTTTTTCCATTTAATTTTGATGCTGAACCTATGTAATTGAACTTATCTCCTTTCTACTCTTAGGAAAAATAAGGCTTAAAATGATTATGGAATCCTGACAAGGTTATTTAGCTAATAAGAGGCAAATGACTCAAATGCAGATTTATTTGAATCCAAAGTGTCTCATTTCTGTTTCTAGGGGATCACATAGTTTATATATTTGAAATTGACTTAGCTAAAATTAATGCCACCATTAGTTTTTTTTTCCATAAAGCTCTTTTTTTTTTTTTTAAAGAAACATATAATAGCCTTCATGGATGTCATTTATTCATCTGTTTATTTCACAATAGTGTATTTGTAACTGGCAAATGATATGGTCCCCTGGTAAAAGTTCTAGTGCTAGATTGCCTGGGTTTACTACCCTAGCTTTTAGTTTCATCATCTATAAAATGGAGATGAAAATAGCACATCTCTCCTGGGCTATTATGAGAATGAAATTAGAAAATCTATGCAAAGCATTTAGAAAACTATCTGTCACATAGCAAGTACTTAATAAATGTCAGCTCATCTTATTCATATGATGTGACAGGGACTTTGAGAGGGCACTAGGGGTTCAAAGATAAACACAGTAAGTTCCCCACTTACAAATGAGTTCCATTCAGAGAGTGCATTTGTAAGTCCAATGTGTTTGTAAGACCAACAGAGTTAGCCTAGTTACCCAACTAGCACAATTGTCTATACAGTACTGTACAGGCTGCATCACTGCTGCTTTTACACTTGCTTCTGGACATCCTAGGTTTGTAATAAAGATACTGTACTATTGTACTTTATGCAGTACTATATAGTAAAGTACATAAAATCATGCACGTGACACTTGTAGAGGATGCATGCATGTGACAACGTACACCAGATACATGAACTAACTTTTGTGATTGAACATGTGAGCACACATTCACATCTTTGAAAGTTTGCAACTTGAAGGTTTGCATGTAGGGGACTTATCTGTATAACATAGTTCTTATCTTTGAAGAATTTACAATCTCAAGACAAGATCCATGTAATTATGCCTGGGAAAATGGAAAATACCAGAAGAGTAGAAGGGGGCTCTGAGTCATTTCAGGGAGAAGTAAGAGCAGGTAAAGTTCCACAGAAACATGAAATGTCCCATAAGAGTCTGGCTTGACTGAAGCATGAAAAAGCATAAGAAGGAGTTAATTGGTCCTGGGAGACAGAAACAAAACTGGACTGGAAGGGCTCAATATGCTCCATTAATGGAGTTGGACTTTATCTTGATGAGAGGAAGTAAAATGGAGTTTTCCAAGCCAATTTTGAGGATGGAAGAAGGTTACAGTCTGGACTCTACACTTTGGAGGACAAACTGCAATGGGAAGAGAATAGATAGAAGGGAGCCATAGCTAAGGTAAGAGAAAAGAAAACAAGATGTGAAACAGCAGGCAGGGAAAGTCAAGGTCTTTTATTGACTCAGATCAAAAAAAAGGAAGGAAAGCAAGCTAGAAATAAAAAGATGAAAAAGAAATAGAAGAGTATAGTTAGCCTCTACCCTATTTTAAAAACAGTTTGTTAATCAAATGATGTAATCCACTAAACAGGCTAATGAAGAAAAATCACCTGAGTACATCAATTGATGAAGACCACCAGCAACAAAAACATTTGACAAAATTCAACAACTATTCTTGGGTGCAGTGGGCAGGGCCTTGGCTCAGTGTATCTCAATGACCTAGGCCCAGATGTGAAGCCTCAAGTGGAGGAAAGGATTTAGGATTAAAAGTTTTCTGTAGTCAACCATCAGAAATTGAAGACAGATACTTCTGATTTTCCATCTTGTAGCTTCCCATCCTCTACCTTATTCGACTTTCAAAACTACAAGAGAGCAAAGCTTCCCACCCACAGTTCTGTTTCAAAATAGAACAAATCCAGAGCCCAAATCAGAAAAGAATAGAAGGCTGAGCAAACATCAGAAGGGAAAGCCTCTTCCACTAACACTGAATAACAGAACTAAAGAGAAAAACAAGAGGTCTGACACAAATGAGGAAAAACTAAAGGAAGACCACAGGTAATTTCAAGTGTAACAAAGATAAAACTCCTGAAAAATAAGACCTTGGAGCCCACACAATGGAAGTCACCAACTACTGGCCCAGAATACAACAAGGATTAGGGAATGGATGGAAAGAGTGAATAAGACTCAAGAAAGATAAGATGCAACACTGAAGAACTTGTAACAGAGATTTTAGCAATAAAAAATTTCATCCAGGAAATAAATAACAAGATGACAAGTATGGAAAGCAGAATTAATGTAGCTGAAGAAAGAACCTCAGAACTTGAAGACCAGAACATGGAATTAACCCAACCTGTAAAAAACATAGAAAGAAGACTCAGAAAAAAGAACAACGCCTACAAGAGATGTCTGATTATAGCAAGAGGTCAACCTATGCCTGATTGGTATCCCAGAAGAAGAAAAAGAAGTGGAAAACAACTTGGAGCAAGTGTTCCAGGAGGTAATCCAAGAACACTTTCCCCACCTCACCAGAGATGTGACCAGTCAAACATAAGAGATACAGAGAACCCCCACAAGACATCAAATGAGAAGACCAACCCCAAGACTCATAGTAATTTGCCTACACAAAGTAGACACAAAAGAAAAAGTCAGAAAGGCAGCAAGAAAGAAAGGCCAGACTAGCTACCAGGGAAAACGAATCAGAATAGCAGTAGACCTATCAGCAGAAACACTACAATCAAAAAGGTACTGGAGTCCAATAAACAAAGTCCTCAAAGATAAACAATTTCAACCAAGAATTTCTTGCTGAGCCATCTCAGTTTCATCACTGATGAAGAATTAAAATCCTTCCCAGATATCCAATCCCTAATAGATTATGCAGTTTCAAGACCAGTTCTATAGGAGATACTTAAAAAGGTATTAAGCACAGAAGGAAGAAAAAAAGAATGACTACACACTTTGCAAGAGAACAGCAGAGCACAGAATCAACAGAGAATACACTGCAACAAGAAACTTGAAAACACACATACATACATCAACACCAAAGCCAAAAGAAAACAAGCAAACAAAGAAAAAAACTTTATTAGAACCCCATGACAGGGATAAACAATCACATTTCAATAATCAGCCTGAATGTGAATGGACTAAATGCTCCACTGAAAAGACACAGAGTGGAAAAATGGATAAGAAACCATGACTCAATTATTTGCTGCATCTGGGAAACTCATCTTACCAAAAGGGATGCACACAGACTCAAAGTAAAAGCATGAAAAATGAGTTTCCAGGCAAATGAATCACAAAAGAAGGCAGGAGTAGCAATCTTAATATCAGACAAAACAACCTTTAAGCTATTAAAAACTAAAAAGAGATACAAAAGGAAACTACATAATAATAAAAGGTTCAATCCATCAATAAGAAATATTCATCCTGAACATATATTCACCCAACACAGGAGTACCAGCATTTATAAAGCAATTACTAAGTAAACTAAAAAAAGATACTGTCTCTAACACTATTATAGCAGGGGACTTGAATACCCCACTTACAGCCCTAGCTAGATCATCAAGGCAAAAAACAACAAGGAGATCAAGAACCTAAACTTGACACTCGACCAAATGGACTTAATAGACATCTACAGATTATTCCACTCAACAACCAAAGAGGATACATTCTACTCATCACCACATGGAACATACTCCAAGATCAATCACATTCTTGGCCATAAGTCAAGCATAAACAAATTCCATAAGGTTGAAATCTTGCCATGCACATTCTCAGACCACAACCACAGTGGAATGAAAATAAATATCAACACCAACACAATTTCCCCAAGGCCACAAAGACATGGACACTAAACAGCACGATGCTGAGCAACTACTGGGTCAACACTGAAATCAAAGCAGAAATTGAAAGATTCCTGGAAATGAATGAAAATGGAGAAACATCTTACCAAAACCTCTGGGATGCCATGAAAACAGTTTTCAGAAGGGAATTTATATCTCTGCGAGCATGTATCAAGAAAATGGAAACATCACAAGTTGAAAACCTAACAAATCACATAAGAGACCTGGAAAGAGAAGACCACCAAAACCTCAACTTTGTAGAAGAATCCAAATCATCAAAATAAGAGCCCAAATACAGGACATAGATAACAAAAATATCATAGAAAACATCAACAAAAATATCATAGAAAACATCAACAAAACAAAAAGCTGTTTCTTAGAAAGAATTAACAAGATTGATGGACCCCCCTAGTCAGAATGACCAAGAAAAAGAGAGAAAAAGTCCAAATAAACACAATCAGAAAGACAAAAGATCAAATCACAACTGACCCTGAAGAAATACAAAAGTTTATCAGAGATTACGATGTACATCCATATGGAAACAAACTTGATAACTTAAATGTAATGGAGGATTTTCTGATATCGCACAATCTCCCCATGTTCAAACAAAAAAACACGAGACACCTAAATAGACCAATAACAACCCAGGAAATTGACTGTAGCATAAGAAACCTACCTACAAAAAAAAAAAAAAAAGCCCTGGACTGGATGGCTTTCCAGCAGAATTCTACAAAATGTACAAGGAGGAGCTGATACCAATCCTGTTGAAAGTATTCCAGGCAATTGAGAAGGATGGAATTCTCCCCAAATCATTTTACGAAGCTAACATCACACGGATACCCAAACTGGGTAAAGATCCACCAAAAAATAGAACTACCAGCCAATATCCCTTATGAATATAGTTGTAAAAATCTTTGGAGAGATTCTAGCAAATCGGATTCAAAACACATCTCAAAAATCATTCACCATGACCAAGTAGGCTTCATCCCCAGGATGTAGGGCTGGTTCAATATTCACAAGACCATAAATGTAATCAAATACATCAACAGATGTAAAAACAAGAACCACATGATGATCTCATTAGATGTAGAAAAACCTTTTGATAAAATCCAGGATCCCTTCTTGATAAAAACCCTCAAACCTCTAGGTATAGAAGGAACATATCTCAAAATAGTAAGTGCCATCTTCGATAGACCCACAGCTAACATATTGCTAAATGGACAGAAACTGGAAACTTTTCTCCTGAAAACTGGAACAAGACAAGGCTGCCCATTCTCACCCCTCTTGTTCCACATTGTGTTGGAAGGTCTAGCTAGGGCAATTAGACAAGAGAAGGAAGTCAAGGGTATCCAAATGGAAAAGAGGAAATCAAGTTATCTCTCTTTGCTGATGATATGATCCTCTACCTAGAAAATCCAAGAGAATCTGTAAAAAGCCTGTTTGTACTAATAAAGGACTTTAGCAAAGTCTCAGGGTACAAAATACATGTGCAAAAGACAGTTGCATTCCTATGCACCAACAACAAGCAGGAAGAGACCCCAATAAAAAGCACAATCCCATTCACAATAGACACACACACACACACACACACACACACACACACACACACACACACAAAACAACAAAAAAGAAATACTTCAGCATCTTACTAACCAGAGAAGTGAAAGACCTTTATAATGAGAACTACAAAATACTGCTCAAAGAAATCCAAGAAGACACAAACAAATGGAAAAATATTCAATGCTCATGGATAGGAAGATTCAACATTGTTAAAATGTCCATCCTGCCAAAGGCAATCCACAGATTCAATGCAATACCCATTAAATTACCAACATCATTTTTCTCAGAACTGGGGATGACAATATAGAAATTCATATTTCTATATCCATATTGAATTTCCATATGGAATTAATTTCTCTGAACTGGAAGTGACCATGAATAACCAAAACAATCCGTAGCAAAATAAACAAAGTAGGACACATCACACTTTCAGACTTCAATCTTTAGTATAAGACTATAATAATCAAAACAGCCTGGTATTGGTACAAACACAGGCATATAGACCAATGGAACAAGATAGAGATTCCAGAAGCAAAGCCTCAATTTCTCAATCAACTCATCTTCAACAAAGCTTCCAGTGTGATCAACCACTGGGGAGAAGAGAACCTATTCAGTACATGGTGCTGGAAAACTGGCTGATCACATGCAGAAGATTGAAACAGGACCCCTACCTATCACCATACACAAAAATTAACTCTAAATGAATCAAAGACCCAAATGTAAAGCCTCAAACTATAAGAATCTTAGAAAACACAGGAGACACCCTTATGGAAATTGGAACTGGCAACCAATTCCAATTCAGAACGCTAAGTGCCCATTCCATAAGAAATAAGATAGACACGTGGGCCCTCATCAGACTGAGGACCTTCTGGAAAGCAAAAGAAACCACTAAGAGAGAGCGGGAAGGCAGCTCACAGAATGGGAAAAAATATTTGCCAACTGTATATCTGACAAAGGCCTAACATCTAGGATCTACCAACTGTATATCTGACAAAGGCCTAACATCTAGGATCTACAAGGAACTCAAATGTGCCAAAAGGAAAAAAACAAACAACTCCATCAAAAAGTGGACAAAAGTCATGAACAGACACTTCTCAAAAGAAGATATACCAGCAGTCAACAGACACATGAAAAAGTGTCCAGCCTCACTAATCATCAGAGAAACACAAATCAAACCACACTGAGGTACCACCTAACCCCTGTAATAATGGCCATCATTAATAAAACAAACAACAACAGATGCTGGCGAGGATGCAGAGAAAAAGGAACACTTCTTTACTGCTAGTTGGAATGCAGACTAGTGGAACCTCTTTGGAAGACAGTGTGGCAAATTCTGAAAGAACTAGGACTTGACCTTCCTTATGACCCAGAAATTCCCTATTGGGAATATACCCAGAGGAACTCAAAACATTCTGCAAAAAAGATAGCTGCACATGAATCTTTATTGCAACTTTATTCACAATAGCAAAAACATAGATCCAACCATGCTGCCCGTCAAAGCTGGACTGGATTAAAAAAATGTGGTACACATACACAATGGAATATTATGCAGCCATCAAGAAGGTCAAACATATGAACTTTGCAGCAACTTGGATGAATTTAGAGTCTATCATACTCAGTGATCTATCACAGAAACAAAGAACAGAATACCATATGTTCTCACTCATAAGCGAACCTTGAACAAGTATCATGATACTATAAGAAAGGGATTGGCAGTAGTGGGAAACTGCCAGGGGAGGTGAGGTGGGATTGACAGTTGAGGGAAACTGCTAGGGGAGAGAGGGGCACACCTCATCAACGAGGTTAGCTGCATAATCAACATTTGTATACCTAACCCTGAATTGTACCCCACATCTTTAAAACAATTTTTAAAAAATTCAAATATCTCCTGGAGAAAAAACAAACAAAACAAAATAGCAGGCTACCTTTAGTGGGCTTTGTTTAAGCAACAGCAGGCTTCCTTTGGCAGGCTTTGCTTAAAAAATGGCAGACTTCCTTTAGTAAATATTGAAATCCAATCAGAAACCTAGAAACATGTACTTTGCCTTATTTGAATGAGACTTGCTTAGGTGATGTCTGGGTGGAGCTTGTAACATCTGTGGTACCCACCCAGAGAACCAGGGGAGGGACTTGTGCACTAGGACATAAATATGCCTGTTGTAATCCTCTTGAGTGTGCCTGCTATCAGGCACATGTTCTTGCATGATCATTATTAAAGTTTTACTTCACTGCTTAAAAAAAAATGGAAAAACTAGGAAATGAAGAGAACTTCCTCGACTTGAGAAATAATATCTCCAAATCAAACAAACAAGCCTACTTATAGTGTCATACCTAACAGTGAAAGACTGAATGCTTTCCCAACAAGATTGAGAACAAAGCAAAGATATCTATCCTCACTTCTTTTTCCCCGTTTTTTAAAGATTCAAGGAGTACTTGTGCAGGTTTGTTACATAGGTGCGTATATTGCATGATGGTGAAGTCTGGGCATCTATTAAGCCCACCCCTTCAAGTGTTGAGCATGATAGGTGGTTTATCAATCCTTATTCCCACCTCCCTTAATAGTCTCCAGCATTGGTTATTCCCATTTTTTGTGCTCTTGTGTGCCCAGTGTTTAGCTCCTACTTATGAGTGAGTGTATGTTTTATTCACATTTTTGTTTCTGTGATAATTCATTTAGAATAATGGCCTCTGGCTGCATCCATGCTGCTGCAAATGATACGATTTTATTCTTTTTTTTAATAGCTGTATAGTTTTCCATGGTATGTATGTACCATATTTTCTTTATTCAGTCTACCATTGATGGGCACCTAGCTCAGTTCCTTGATTTTGCTATTGCACTCTCACTACTCTTAATTCAATATAGTACTAGAAGTTCTAGCCAACAAAGAAGAGCCAAAAATAGAAAATAAAAGGTACTCAGATCAGAAGGAAACACAACTGTCCAATTTTTCAAATAGCATAAAGATATACAGAAAATTCCAAAGATTCTACCAGATTCCTGGAACTAAAAAATAAGCTCAGCAAGGTAATAAGAAAAAAATTTATTTCTATACACTAAAAATGAATATGTGAAAACGAAAATTAAAAATTCAATTGCTATGATCTGAATGTTTGTGTCCCCTTCAAAATGCATGTTGAAACTTAATCTCCAGTACAACAGTATTAAGAGGGAGGGTTGTGGCTGAACATGGTGGCTCATTCCTATAATCCCAGCACTTTGTGAGGCAAAGGCAGGAGAATTGCTTGAGTCCAGAAGTTCAAGACCAGTCAAGGCAACACAGTGAGACCCTGTCTCTACAGAAAATGCAAAAATTAGCAGGGTATGATGAAATGTGCCTGTAGTCCCAGCTACTCAGGAGACTGAGGTTGGAGGATTGCTTGAGCTCAGGAGGCTGAGGCTGGGGTGAGCTGGAATCATACCACTGCACTCCAGCCTGGGCAAAGAGTGAAAACTGTCTCAAGAAATATACAATACAGAGGAAGGGCCTTTAGGAGGTGATTAAATATGAGGGCTCGGCTGATATGAATGGGATTAGTCCTTTATAAAACAACTTAAGGAAGTGAGTTTGGCCTCATTTGCCTTTCCATCCCTTCAGCATTCAAGGAACCAACTTGGAAGCAGAAACCCTGGCATTCACCAGACTCTGAACCTGCTGGCACCTTGATCTTGAGCCTTCCAGCGTCTAGAACTGTGATGAAATAAATTTATGCTCTTTATAAATTACTCTGTCTCAAATTTTTTTTTTTTGGTACCAGCACAAACGAATTGAGATGTTAATATCATCTATAATCACTGGGGAAAAAAATAAATACTTAGGAATGAATCTTAGGTATAAAAATACTTAGGTTTAAAACATGTTCAGGAGCCGGGCTCGGTGGCTCAGCCTGTAATCCTGCGCCTTTGGGAGGCTGAGGTGAGTGGATTGCCTGAGCCCGCGGGTTCGAGACCCGCCTGGGCAGTGAGACCTCATCTCTACAATAAATCCAAAAATCAGCCGGGCGTGGTAGCGCATGCCTGTAATTCCAGTTACTTGGAAGGCTGAGGCGGAAGAATCGCCGGAGCCCAGCAGGTCAAGGCTGCGGTGGCCGGGAGCGGCCACTGCACTCCAGTCTGGGCAACAGAGTGAGACTCCAACTCAAAAAACAAAAACAAAAACAAAAACATGTACAGGACGTGTGTAATGAAAATTACAAAATACTGATGAAAATAATGAAAGATCTAAATAAGTGTAAAGTCATACTGTTTATAAATTGGAAGACTCAACATTGTAAAGATATGAATTCTCCCTCAAATTGATAGATAGGTATAACACAGTTCTTGTCAAAATCCTAGCAATATATTTTTGCAGATACAGACAAGATTATTCTAAAATTTAAATGGAAAGGAAAAGGAAGTAAAAGAGTTAAAATAATTCTGAAAAAAAAGTAAGTGGAAAGAGTCAATTCTACTGAATTTCAAGATTGCAGTAGTCAAAACTGTGTTACTCGCAGAGGAACAGACAACATAGGTTATTGGAACAAGATGGGAACCCAGAAATAGACTCATATGGTATGATTGGGTTTTGTTTTTTTTTTTTTTACAAAGATGCAAAAACAATTCAATGAAAGAGGGGCAGATAATATTTTTGGCATTGCTGCTGGAGCCTTTGAGTAGCTACAGGTTAAAAAAATAAACCTCATCCTAAACTTTAAACTTAATATAAAATTAACTCTAAGTGGACTGGAGATTTAAATGTGAAATGTAAAATCATAACACTTTTAGAACAAATAAGAGAAAATCTTCAGGACTTAGGACTTTATGAAGAAATCTAGACAGGACAATAAAAGCACAATTTATAAGAGAAAAAAATTGGACTTTATTAATATTTAAAACTTTGTTCTGTAAGAGACCCTGAAAAGAGAATGAAAAGACAAGATATAGACTAGGAAAAAATATTGTAAAACACATACATGATAAAGGATTTAGATTGGACTATGTAAAGAATTCTTAACAGTAAACAAATAATTCAATTGGAAAATGGGCAAAATTCACTAAAATACCTTTCGTGAAGGAGGATATAAGGATTGCAAATAAGCTCATGAAAAGATATTCAACATTCCTAAAAAATAAGAAAATGCAAATGAAGACCACAGTGGGACAGTACTACACACCTGTCAGAATAGCTAAAAAAAAGGAAAGAAAAATAGTGACAATACCAAATGCTAGCAAAGATGCAGAGAAATTTGATTTCTTGTACAACACAGTACAAGTGGGACTATAAAATGGTGCAACCACTCTGGAAAATTGTTTGGCAATTTCTTAAAAACCAAACATACAAGGGGGAACCAAAAAAGCCTGGACTTATTTTTTGGTGGATGGGCTCCTTGTAGTGCTCTAGGAACCTATGGGCATCAAGGTGTGAGATAGCATTGCTGTGAGAGGCTGTGTTCAGCTGTAGTGAATACAGTGAATTTTTTTTTTTTTTTGAGATTCTTACAATGTGTTTGACCATTTCATGATGAGTGATTTATGAGTGCACCTGCCCACACTGCGCTGAGTGTTCAGCAGTTTTTGACCAAATCGGCGTGTTCCCCAGGTCCACTCTCCCCATTCACCAGCTCTCTCCACAAGTAACTTGTTTTATGCTTCCCCAGGTGAAGAATCCTCAAAGAAAAACGTTTTGCTGATGTGGAAGAGGTGGAACAAGAAACGGCAGAAGCATCAAAAGGCATCAAGGTTGACAAATTCAGAAACTGTTTTGCAGTGGAAAAAGTGTCTTGATGGATGTATTGAATGAAACAGAGAGTACTTTGAAGGGTAGTGAAGTTTAAACATGTAAGCATAATACACAAATTTTTATAAGCAAATTCTGATTTTTGAAGGGTTTTCCCCTTGTACACTTACCACATGACCTAGCAATTACACTCCTGGGCATTTATAACAGAGAAACAAAAATATCTACATAAAATCTTCACATAAATGTTCTTAGCAGTTTTATTTGTAATAGCTTGTAGCTGGAAACAATAAGCATGTCATTCAGTAGGCAAATTGTTAAGCATAGGACTGGTACATCCATACCATGTACTACTCAGTAATAAACAGTAATGAACTATTGATGCGTGTGAAAATTTGAATACATCTCAAAGATAATACATGTTGATTGAAAAAAAAGTCTTTTTCAAAAAGCCACATACTCTATGATCCAACTTATATAATGCTCTTGAAATGACAAAAATTACAGAAATGGAGAACATATTATTAGTTGCCAGTATTGGCGTTGGTGGGGAAGAGTGAGTGTGACTGTGAAAACAGAATGAGGGAGATCTTTGCAGTGACGAAATAGTTCTGTATTTTGTTTGCAGTGGTTACAAGAGACTACACATGTCATAAAATGGTATAGACCTATATGTACACACTGTACCGATGTTAATTTCCTGGTTTATTGTTTACAATGTGAACATTGAGAGAAACTGGGTGAGGAGTAATGATATTTTGCACCATATCTTGGCAACTTTCTGTATATATATTTTAACAGCAAAATAAAAAGTTTCAGAAAGTTTGTCCAGATATTAACAGAATGTATTGCCACATGGCAGCTTATACATCATTATTGCTTTATCCTTCAAAATCTTACTGTACTTTCCTGTCAAATCAAATAGAAATATGCCTATCTTATTTGTTGATGATGCACAACTACAAGTGAGAGGCAGGACAGGCCCCACAAATAGCAAATCTAGTGATGGTAACTTTTCTGCAATATTGCATCTGAAAAGTAGCCTAGTCAGAGTGATTTCTAGAATTTCCTTGTATTAGTAATTTTCTTCTTCCTTACCTGGTTAGCTAAGTGGTAGTAAAGCCCATCCCTTCCTTAAGTATTTTTAAGAAAAGTAAGCTGAGGTGATGTTCCTGCATTCACTATAAATGTAAATATTAGCCTAGATATATAATGTTTCTGAAGCCAAATTTCTCTTAAGTTATCCATATCCTCTGGGATTATCAAATTAAATAGCCTTTGAAACAGGAAGCTATGTGGATCAGGTTTATATCAAGTAGAGACAAACTTGTTAAATGCCATTAATATATGTGCATTCGATAACTTTAATGACTTTCTATACAGTTCTTCATTTTTATCTCTCCCACCCATCCTTCACTCCACAAATAAAGCTGTTTTTCTTCAGTGATGCCACTCTCCATTTTTTCAATGCAAAATTCCAGATTTTAAAAACAAATCTTACCATGCCCTTCAGGATTTAGTCCTACTGTCCTTTCCTTAAGGAACACCAGCCCCGCTGCTCCCAGTCTCTCTATCCTCAGGCTTTACTACCAGATTTAGTGACAGATTATGATTTCTAAACCTGACTAGCTCATTCTCACCATGGAGCGCTTAGAAAAACAATTGCTCAATAATTCTTTTCGTTTTTCAAATGTAGACAAATGTAGGTGCAAGAATTCTGTTATTGGCATGCTAGGAGAAAAGGGATTTCCTCTAGTAGATATAATATTTATGAATCTCTTTTTGTATCTGCTTGGAAAGAAATGTTATCTCAGATTGCTTTGATTCAATGACAGCATTAACTCAATATTTGGTTTAGTTCAATCTCAGGTATTATGGAGAACGAATGCACTAAATGCAAAAATATGGTGGAATGTTATGATCCCTTGGAGTAGACCCAAGTTTGCTTATAGTCCCAGGGAATGAAAAGACTCGGGTTTCATCACCAAAGACCAATATGAGTTTAAGTTATTAATGACCATAACTACACAACTGTGATTTCCCCATAGCTATTTTCACTTTTATGTGAAATTAGTAGCTTTTTGAAAGTTACATTACAAAAAAGGCAAAGGAAGCTAAAGTGGATGATGTTATTACTCAGTGATAACTCTGAAAGTACCTTCAAAACTTCACATGCTTCATTTCACCATTGCCACCTTTAGCCTGGTTACTGTTAGACAAAAGTACATTCCATTTTCTAGGTGCGTGAAAATGATTAACTATATGTTATCATCTCTCAAAGGAATTGAAAAAATCCACATTATAATTACAGTCTTACAAAATAGCATTTTCCCTTTAATTTTACTGTATATATCAATATTGCCCATTCCAACTGTCTCACAATCTGTCAAATTACATTGTATCAAACAGCAGAACAGTTACATTGTGCTGCCCCATCAGTGAAGGGATACAAAATTAAGCGTATGGGTTATCTTTTCCAGAGAAAACTCACTTTCAAAATTTTTATTGATGACAACTGCTAATCAGAACATTAGATGCCCATAGATATCTAATTTTGAAAAAGGGTAGCATTTTATAAAGAGCATTCAACTTCTCGAGAAGAAATTTGTTGAATTTCTCCTACCAAACTAGGAGAGTTTCTGTCAACCATCTGTTCAAAGAAACTGGTTTTCCTCTCTCTCTCACTGACATTTCTCTAACCACCTCAGCCCATTTTATTTTGCAGAAGCAGCTTTGAATTTTGGGAATGAAGATGTGGTTAGTATGTTTGCCAATGGCACAGAAAAATTGGGCTGGAAAAAGGTGCATTGACATGCACAGAAGTCTTATTTAGTGATGAGCAAATCTTATGAATATAAATGATTAAGAAACACGACACTGAATGTTATTGTGAAAAAAAGTTTTTGTGTTTTCTAAGAAAAATTAGACTTAGATTTTTCCAAGAAACTTTGGCATTAGTTACAAATGGAACTTTGAATGTTTCCAAGAAACATTGCAGGCAATTATGTTTACCAACACAGCTGAGGCATGAAATTAGAAGATATCTTTAAATTTTGGGAGAGAATCTGACTTCTTTTAATTTATCTGGCTCTGAGTCTCTCCTTCAAAAATTAGCCCAGTGATAATATTAGAAGGAAGTAGAGATTTATTGTACCCACTGATGACTTTTAATAATACCAGTTGGCATTGGAAAGGAATAATTTTTAAAGAAATGAATGCTCAGTTACTTTGGGTTGTAAAACTACGCTTGAGGGAAATATCATGTGAAATTACAATTTTTTTCCATTAAGTTGTACTTTTAGAGAAACCTTATGGGTGTAAAAATTTGAGAGAGATTCTGCTCCCACTGCTATTGCATGAAAGTCTAGATTAAAAAAAAAACAACAGATGCTGGCAAAGTTATCAATAACTAAATAGCTTAGCTATACACACATACTGTAATGCCTGCAACCTCAGAGAAGTATCAGATCAATCAGAAAACTGTAGGAACAACCACTAGATAAGGAAAAGACTTCAGTGGGTAAGGCTACGGATTAGTTTCAGATTGATCTGGTTTTAGATTTCTGACTCTGACATGTACTGACTTTGTGATCTTAAGCAGTTAACTTCTAAAATCCTATTTCTTCATCTACAGAGTGGTAGTAATAGTAGTACTTGTATTATTAGAGTCATTCTGGGGAATAAATGAGATAATATATGTAATGTGCTTAACTTCTGGCTATAATAAATTCTAGGGCTATATTAGTCATAATTTTTTGTTTGCTATTATAATTGTTATTGTTGTTGTATATGATCAGTTATTTGACATTTCCATCATTTTAAAATTTTAAATTGCTTCAAAGTCAGATGTAAACTACATGGACTTTTAGCTTTAAGTATATCGAAAATGGGCAGAGTTAGACAATTGATAAAAAGTATGTCAATGATATAAAATACTCCATTTTAATTTGTAAAAAGTCTTTTGCCATTTGCAAGAACATGGATGAACTTGGAGGACCCTATGCTAGGTGAAACTGGCCAGACACAAAAAGCAAATACTATATGATATCGTGCATATGTAGAATCTAAACAAAGTCACACTCTTAGAATCAGAAGTAGAATGATGGTTTCTAGGGGCTCAGAGGTGGGGAAAATGATTGATGTTGGTCAAAGGGTACACATTTTCAGTTATAAGATGAACAAGTTTTCGGAACATAATACACAGCAAAGGTGGGCATTCATTGCCTCCAATTTCTTTTTTACGCTTTGTGTTAGTTGAATTTTGGGGATTCAATCTGTATAACAAGCAAATTGAAAAAAATACCCTACATCTTTATGGATGTTTAATTATTGATTATATTTTAAGTATTATGATATAACAGTTTTGTGGCTATTAATAAACTTCATTTACACATTTATTTAAAGAATTATTGTTACTTTTCTTTTAAGAATAAGTTATATTCCTAAGGAATATCCTGACATATCTAAGTTTTCTAATTTTGAATTGCCAGCTTGTCGAGAAATGAATGTTCAACTTTAGGAAAACTCAAAATATCTTGTTTTGAGATGGGTAAAACACTTTCCAGAAAATTTTTCTTAACATATAGAACATGATGTTCTAATAAGGCAGAAATTATATGGTGGTGTTGATCTTATAGCATGAAACTACAGAATCAAAACTGGCCAAGGAAGATGAAAGACCTCTGGGATCTAAGGGCTCATGGAAATGGCATCTGTGAATTAAGGTCCTGACTTACGGTGACTTTTACGATTTCAGTATGTACACCATGCCTAATGACCATTTGGCAATAATGAACACACTAAATGAAATATAATGAAGATGAAATGAGAATGTGGTTACTGAAATACCAGGATTTCTCTATTGATTGCTATTCCATATCCCCTTTCTCTCTTCCCCTTGGCTTCCTCAGTCATCCATCTATCTCTTAAATATTTATGCCTATTTCACTGTTTCTTCTGGCAGAGACTTAAGGCAAAGACTTTTTTTTGAGTATGCCTCTTTTTTCCTTCCTTTTCACAATGTTACTCAGGCATACTCAATCTTTGTGGATGTTAAAATTCTGAAGGTGTGCTCTCCTTCCAGAAAAATGTGAGAAGCAACTTTAAACTTATAGCCAACAGTTTATTTTATAAGAAATGCCATACCAATATTGAATTTTCAGGAGTTGGACTACCCAGTGATATTCTGCAGCATTATAAAACTAAGTCTTTACTTGAAGAGAAGTTGTAAATTTATTGTTAAGAGACCATATTCTCATTTAACTTTGGCCACTCCCATCCCTCTTGCTTTATGGCTACTAGAATCTGTGTCTACTTACTGGATGGAGCTTTCAATGCGAGTGATGGTGAGAAAAGCAGCAAGGTTTGCTGTGTAAGATGAGATAACAATCAAAGCGAATAGCCACCAAGCCCCCATCATCATTCGGGTAGCCAGAGTCGTGTATGGGACCTCCCCACCTGTGGAAAGAAGCACAGAGATTAAAGGAACCTTAACACTTATTTATAGAGAATATGAGGTCATGTAAGTTCAATACCAAATTAACTTTTCTTTTGTTTTTGAGTTGGAGTCTTACTCTGTCGCCCAGACTGGAGTGCAGTGGCCGCTCCCGGCCACCACAGCCTCGACCTGCTGGGCTCCGGAGATCCTTCCACCTTAGCCTTCCAAGTAGCCGGAATTACAGGCATGCGCTGCCACGCCCGGCTGATTTTTGATTTATTGTAGAGATGAGGTCCTGCCAGGTTGCCCAGGCGGGTCTTGAACCCGCGGGCTCAGGCAATCCTCTCACCTCAGCCTCCCAAGGCGCGGGATTACAGGCTGAGACATCGAGCCCAGCTCCAAATTAACTTTCAAGTAGTGAGAATGTTTCTACTTCACAACATCAGCATGGGTCTCTATATTTTCATCACTCCATATTGAATTCTCTTTTATGAGACTATGTGAGACCCAGTAAAAAGGAAGCATAATGAATATTTAGTACTTGTTTAAATGATAGTTCTTCCCCCTTCTTGTTCAATCCCAGAATTAATTACTCTCATATTACAACCACAGGTATATACAAATGCTTAATTATTCATTAGTTAGGTGATATTAATAACACTATGCCTATATTTAATGTAACATTTCAGATTTCCAGTAAATAGATAATATTGAAAGGATTATTTTAAATTCTCCAGAAATAGATTGCTAATGATCTTGGGATCACATGTGTTAGTATTGGCTTCAGCATGATCACATTTGATTTGTTCTGCTTTTAACTGACTAGTCACTCATATAATCTTGGTGCAGAATCCTCCTCCCAATCTTTTAAATGTTGTAGTACCCTCGGGCTCAGTTCTTATACTTCTTCTGTTCCTTGTCTATATTGCCATGCTGGATCATATCAATAGTCCTCTGATTTTGAATATGATTTACAGTATACTTTCATAATACTCTAATTTATATTTTGAGTACTACCCCAATCTCTCTAGAGAGCTATAAATAAAAGCTGACATGATTTCCACTTGGAATCTGATAGGCATCTTTAACTTATCCAAAATACAACTCTTTTTTTTCACTCTCAACTTAACTCTTCTCCAACCCAGTCCACACCCTGTCAGGGAATAGCACCACAATTTACTTTATTTCTCCCCCCAAAAAGTTTAAGACTTTTAAAATATCTCATTCAATAACAAGTCCTATCACCTTTACTTTCAAATGACATCCCAAATCCTATCTCATCTCATTACTTCCACTGCTGAGACTCAATTCAAAGCCGGCATCTTCCTTTGTCTTTACTGCTGAGCAACTTATGTGGTTTCCCTATTTACATCCTTGAGAGTACCACTCTTGAGTCTATTACCAAGGTGTTCTTATAAATGAAAATCAGATCACTAGTACTCCCCTGACCAAACTTTCCAGAAACTTCTCATCACTTTTTTGAAAAATGAAAGAAAACAAAAAACAAACCTTCAAAATCTCTACCAAGGCTTACCAGGTCCTATATATACTGATCTTAGGTCAATAATGACCTTATTTCTTACCATTCTCTCAATGGCTTTCATGAAATTTTTTCTTAGAGTCAGGCTAATATCTGCCCCAGGGCCTTTACATTTGCAATCTCTTATGCCTGGAATTATCTTTTCTTTAATTTATAAGTGCCTTATTCATTCAATTTATTCACATTTTTGCTCAGAGCATACTTCTTAACAAGAATCTTTTATCATCACTCTGTCCAAAATAACCTGTCATAACCCTATACTGTCAATTATCTTATCTTTTTATAAATAATAATGTAGTATGTTTTATATATTTTTATTTCCTTGTTTTTCTCCCTTATAATATCATTTTTGATATAAGAACAGTACTAATTCCATATTAAGAGGGTAACTGTGTTGAATGAATATGTGCTGTGTTATGAACTGCATTATGAAGAAAGCACAACTTTAATTTAGTTTAATTTTTTTGCAGAAATGAAGTCTTACTATGTGTTCAGACTCATCTCAAACTCCTAGGCTCCAGTGATCCTCCTACCTCAGCCTCCCAAAGACCTGGAATTACATGCATTAGCCACCATGACTGGTCAAAAGCAAAACTTTGACAGAAAAACCTGACCATGTCGTACCAAGAAAAAAAAATTATAGGCCAATTTTTCACATGATTGTAGATATAAAAGAAAAATAAATTAGCAAACTGAAAATTACATAAATAAATAAACAGATTGGGATTTTTATATGAAAGTAAGATTGATTTGGCATTCAAAATCATTGTAATTTACTACATTAGGACTAAAGGAAAGAAAAATCATATGATCATCTTGGTAGATGCAGAAAAGTTATAGTTAAAATTTATTATCCAGTTTTAAAAAAAGAAAACAAATCTAGAAATAATCCAGAAAACTCGAAATTCTAAAAATTCTTTATTTTTATAATTAGCACCTTTGTAGACTTATAGCAAGTATCACATATATTAATGAAAGTAATTTCTTTTTACTGTCTTTAAGGATACAAATTGTTACAATTTTTGTTCAACACTGAGTTGGAGGCATTAAATTGTGTAGTGCAACAAGTAAAAAAAAAAATAGAAAAATAGAAAAAATTTAAGAATTGGGGGCCAGATGTGGTGGTGCACACCTGTAGTCCCTGCTATTCAGGAGACTGAGGTGGAAGGATCGCCTGAGCACAGAACATCAAGGCTGTGGTGAGCCATGATCGTGCCACTGCACTCTAGCTTGGGCCGCAGAGTGAGACCTCACTCACTGAAATAAAATAAAATAATTAAAAGTTATGAATCAGAGATGGCATGACTATGTATGTAGAAAATCCAACATAATAAAGAATAAACTATTAAAATTAATAAATTACTTATCAGCTTACTAAATGATACAGAGTCAATGTTCAAAAATTAATCATATTTGTATATGAAAGCAACAAACACATAAAATATGGAATTTAAAGATATTTTAACTTTTCAATATTATTAAAAACAAATAACTAGAAATAAACCTATTTAAAGGTGTGAAAAACCTGTATAGAAAAAAACTGCAAAACTTTTTGAGTCAGGTGTGGTGGCTCATGCTTGAAATTCCAGCACTTTAGGAGGCTGAGGTGAGAGGGCTCCTTAAGTCTAGGAGTTCAAGACCAGTCTGTGCAATATAGCAAGACCTCATTTCTGAAAAAAAAAAAAAAAAAATAGTGGTGTGTGATCATGTACACCTGTCGACACGGGTACTTGGGAGGATGGAGTGGAAGAACTGCTTCAGTACAGGAGTTAGAGGCTGCAATGAGCCCTGATTTATGTCACTTTACTTCAAATTCAGTTGACAGAGTAAGATGCCAACTCAAAAACAAAAACAAACAAGACACAAACAAAAACAAAAAAAAGTTTTGAGTAAAGTAAATGAAGATTAAATAAATGGACAGAAACATCTAGTTGATTGATTGAAAGACTACTCAAATTGAGTTGTAGATTCAGCCAGTAAATTGTCATTCAAAATCCCAAGTCCTCTTTGTGGTGTGTATGTATATGTGCATGTATGTAAAGTTATTGTATAATTTATATGAAGCTGCAAAATAATGAAATAGCCAAGATACTCTTCAGAAAGAAGGAAAAATTGCTTTAGCTAACAGTAGCTTTATGTAGTAATTAAGATAGTTGGTATCTGTACAAGCGTGGACTAAATAAATCAATGAGAGTTATCCATATGTACATAGGCACTTGTTTTATATCCTGCTGGCACTAAAGGATGTTATATAAAGAAAAGGAGGGTAGTTCTAGGTCAATTGGATATATGTTTGAAAAATAATAAAACTTGTCTCCTCACTTATACCATACACAAAAATCAATACCAAGTAGCTATTAGATATAAATATACAAGGCAAAAAATAAAGCTTCTAGAAAATAATGTAAGAGAATATATACACAAGTTTGAGTAGAAAGATTTCTTTTAAAAGCATGAACACAACAGAAAAGATTAATAATTTGACTATAATAATACTTTGTAGTTCAAAAGACACCATAAAAAGAGTGAAAAAACAAGCCATAGTATAAACTACTTCTAAGATCTATAGCTAACAAAAATCACCAATAGTTATTCATAACTCCTATAAATCAATAAGAATAAAACAGACAACAATCAGAAAAATGGGCAAGAGGCTTCATAAACTAAGATTACCAAATGCCAGTGCATATATAAAAAGATGGCAATCTCATTAGCTATTAGAGATTTACAAAACAAAAAAAAGAATAAGCTACCACTCTATAGCCACAAGAATGATTAAAGTAAAAAGACACACAATTGTAAGTGTTGGCAAGGATGTGGAGAAACCAGAATGTCTGCACCCTGTTGGTAGGATTGTAAATTGGTTCAAGAAATCACTTTGATAAACAATCTCTGAAAACTAATGTATGCATATTTTAAGAACCAGCAATTTCACTCCTTAGGTACATATCCAACAGTTGAATATACATAGCAAGAGACATGCACAGAAATGTTCATAGCAGCATTATCATAATAGTGCCAAATTGGAAACAACCTAAACATTATTTGAAAGTAAAATGGATAAATAACAGTATATTCATATGATAAATTAAGTTTAGCCTAAAGTTGCTTCTTACATATTTTAAGTTTGGCCCAAGATTTCTTTATACATCGTGAACTGTACCCTTACTGGACGTGTAAACAGACTGTAACTTACTATTGGACCAATTACAGTGTTTTGGCTAATATCAGATGGCCAACTGTTCAAACCAGGTTCAGTTATGGTAAATGCCAAGCTGTAAACCCATCCAGCTGTTTCTGTAACTCACTTTCATTTTCTGCATGTCAATTTCCTTTTTCTGTCCATAAATATTATCCATCTATGCATCAGTCCCAGAGTAGCTCTGAAACTATTTGGGTATGAGCGGCTGTTCAATTCACAAGTCATTCTTTGCTCAATTAACTGCTTTTAAATTTAATTTGTCTGAAGTTTTTAATACATACAATAAAATATGCAGCAATGAAAATGAAAAAATTTCACTTATACATAACACTGTGAATGAATTTCACAACCTAACATTCGATAAAATAATTCACACTGTATAATAATTGTACAAAAGCAGACAACATGAATGGCAGTGCTGGTTACCTTTAGGGAGGGGAAAAATGGTTGAGAAAGAGGCAATGGGGGCTGGGTCTCAGGTAATGTTCTACCTTTTTCTAGGTGGTAATTATACAGGTTGTTCATTGCTGGTAATTCATTGATCTGCATGATTAAGTTTTTGTGTACTGTTCTGTATGCAAATAATATTTTACAATTAAAAACTACATAAAAGAAGCAAGTAAAGAGAGAGAAGGGTGAGTTTAACCAATACAAATTTTTATTTTCTCTCTTCTTCTTGTCCACATTTTGAAAAAGTGTGCTAAAGAAAACTCTCTCTCTCTCTCTCTCTCTCTCTGCTAAGGATGACAAAAACTATTCTGGTAAATTCCGACACTTTAGAGTGTGTAAAGGGCTAAGTCCAGTGTTGGGTATTTAAATTCCTATAACCCCTGATAATTTTGTAGTCTCCCAATATCACTCTGCAGAGGTATGAGGAATTCTAATTTTTCAAATGATACCTCTGTTGTAAGGAAAATCTTCTTGACAAAGATTTCCATTTTGATGTGACTTGTTTGTCATCAAAGAATGTATGTCTTGCAATTGTATATATTACCTTACTTATAAAGTTGTTAAAAAGTAAAATAATGTTTTGTCTTCAGGCAGGAATGTAAAACTTGATAGTTCCACCTAAGTCAGGCAAAAATTTGTTGTTCTAAAAGTCTTATTTTGTGTATGTATGTGTCTTTGTTTAAAAATATGGAAGAGTGATTGTTTAAAATGCTCCAATTTGGTTGTTTGTTGAATCAAGCTTCTTATACATTTAAAGATTCACAATTTTTATTTTGTCATCTGGGACTGTAGAACTCTTTTATAAATTATGATGAACAGAAAGCAGAAGAAAAATCATTACTATCTTTTGAAATAAACCTTCCTTTTTCAAGTGTTAGATTTTTATAGGAACCATATTTCTAGCATAAAGGCTAAAAAACTCATAGCAAATGGAACATTTTCAATATTTGGGGTGACAATATATTCATGTAAGCTGATCAATTGAAATATCAATAAAAATTAAAATGTTTTACATGCATAAAATCACAATTTAGAGAAAAACAAAGAAGGATGTTGTTGGCAATTAGTGTTGGCTAGTATAGGCATATTCTACACTTATGGGAGAGATGTCTATATCATCTCTGAAATGCTTAATTTATGCCAGTCAATTTTGTATATTAACGTATTCCTTGAAGTTTATTGATAGTTAAATTGAGAAACTGACTGTGACCAGATTTGTAATGTTTTAATTTTTTCTTTTACGGTGGAAGGTGTGGGAGTAATAAGGAGGCAGACATGAGATATAAGTGTGGTTTGCTCTTGGCCACAGGTTAACAGAGTCACTGTATTGAACCCATTCACAAACTAGGGCAGGTTTCCAGAATGTGACATGTCTATCATGGAACAAGAGGTGGCTTTAGGTGGTAGAAAGAGATACATAAAATCACATTGTGTTATGATGAGAAAGTTGTTCCATTTATAATTGCCTTTTAGTATTTTTTACTACGACAAGAACAAAAGTTTGATGACAAGAAGTCTCCAAAATTTTGATTCTATTTTTACAAAGGGAAAGCAAATCTCAAACTCCATTTGGCAGGCGATGGAAACTAATTATTATTTAATGATGTTTCATTTATATTAAACTTATTTTATAGTTATTTTCTATTTAATGCAATGACACTGTCTTATGTGTCTATTAGGGAATATAACCCTTATTAACAATAATGTAGGCCCCTCTGTAATCTCAGTTTCAAGCATTCCAATCAAGACCTAAGATGCAATGACCCTGCCACATTTTCACTGTCCCTTTGTGGCCTCCTGGGCATACCTCACTTTCACCCAGCTTAAATCCAGTGATTTGAATGTAATCCATTGCATTCATTCTCAACTCCCTCGAAATCTTGGCAAAGCTCAAACCAAGTCAAATCCAACTCTCTTCCTACTTTGTGTGTAAACTGTGCAGCTGGATGTTGGAATGATATACAACTTTTCATGTATTATTACATTCATGACCATGAACTTCAAGTGAGCCTTTAATGAAGTCTTACAAATGTAGTCTATCTTAACCAATCTCTTCCCCGACTCTCTTAAATAATTATTTTGGTGTTTCTCTCTTCCATCACCCCAAACTTTTCACCCTTCCTCACACTCAGCTGATGTGCTCTATCTCACTTACAAAATTACAGCAATCAAAAGGAACTTCCAGAGAAAATCAGGTACAAAACAGTTTATAGTGTGCACTTTTAGTAAGAAAAGAAGGAACATGTGCTTGCTTATATTTTCAGAGAGAAACAATAGGAAAATAAATCCAAAATAAATATAGATGTGAGGAAAAAGGAACAAAATGGGAAGGACACAGATGGAATTAAGATTTCTGTGACTGCATTTTCTTATTTGGTTTTAAATTTGGAAGATGTAAATGTCTTAAATAATTAAAAAGAATATTAAATGTAAAAATCAAATAAAAACAAACTGACAGAAAAAACCTGAGTATATAATGACATAATAATACAGAGGAAAGAATTATTTCAAAGGACTTTAAAATATAAAGACTGCAAAATAAATAAAATGACTGCAAAAAAGAAAATACAATGACTATAAAAAATTACAATGGCTTCATTCCCTACTGAAGGTCACAGTCCTTTTGGGCAGCCCTCTCGTACAATTGTCTATTCAGGTTCCAGTAACTATTCTGTTCCTCGTCCCTTTAGGCATAAGAATGGTAATAGCTTTCCTCTGTAACCAAGGGGCACTGCACCAGCCCCTGTTACTTTCTCAAAACTCCACTCACATCACTGTAAATAGTCCTTTTAGTAAACTTTCCTCAATTTCCCATAAAGAATACATCATGTATTTCCTGCCTGGTAACACCTATGGCAACAGAACCACAAAAATGGGATTCTGAGATTGGAATTGCTCCCATATCTGTGTGGTGAGTATCAATGGGAAATGGAACACTGATGATCAACAGCCTGTGGTTACATTCGGATTGTTGAAACAACCTCCAGCACTGGCATGGAATGAGTGCAGGTGGAGTGCAAGGCCTTGGGAGACAAACTGACTGAGGCAATAATAGTGATTTTGAAGACTGTGGTTCAAAATCACTAACATCTGGAATGTTACTCCTCACATGACAAAAACTAGCCCCGATTTCAATTCTATACCAAATCAACATAACCCTAAACCTAACTGCTGGAAGTCTCAGAACTAACACAAAACGTAAAAGAGAAATTGAAGGCAATGAATGCCCAGCTCAGAAATACAGCAATTTTGAAACAATCTCTTATTTTTGTGGTTTCAGGGTATATATGGCTGAGGATAAGACTAAGGCTTAACTGTAAGCGTAGCACAGTTCAATCACCAATTAAATCTTCTGCCATGTAATGTCTCTTATGCTAAGGGAAAGAGCATTGATGAGACATTTTAACTTCCAAATTCTTCTGAGCCTCCTTGCTATTGGAAGCAACCTCTTATCCCTTCTGAGGGAATCAGACTTTCTCTGCACAGATGCTTTTCAATAACTGAACCTGGAGATTCTTACAATTCTTTTGTGGACTCACCACATTACCTAGTTTTTGCCTCTAGGCTTTAAGTTCAGTTCCCAAATAATTGGATCAGAGAAGCAGAACGCCCACTTATTAAAGTTTTATACTAAATAAGATGAAATGTGTATATTAGGGCAAATATGTTGCCGTGGGTGCTAATGACCTCAGAGTGAGGATTTAATATGTTGACTTAATGCTTAGAGGTGGTGGGAGCATTCAGTTAGATTAACAGATTGAATAATGGACCAAAAATGAATAGATTTTGAAAGTAAACTATATAAAACTTCTCTGGGATACAGTATGGATTCAGGGAGGTTGGATTGTTGGAATGGATCTGCTGTGAACAACCTGCTCACCTCAATTGCATGAGAGGACATTTCAGATACAAAGACATTAAGAAATGCACGGGAAGGGTAGAACACATTCATCTCTGAAGAGTTCTATGTGCTTGTCCTCATCTGAGGCCTGAGATGATATCGGGGAGCGCTGTAATAAATTGTATTTCTTGACAGCAAAATAAAAGCAGTGTCCAAGGATGGTAGAGTATAGATGTGCATGCCTAACTAACAGAAAGGAGGCAGAATTACAATAAAAATCCATGGCTGTTTATGAGTGGTAACTAAAGTGTACTGACCTTCAGAGACTTCTATGAGGTCTGGCAATTAGGTTTGTGAACCATCCTAGAAAAAGTGCGACATATCTTATTGCTGAATATCACTATGGTCACCTTCGAAGTATTCCCCCCGGGAAGCTATGCACCAATGCCAGCACCTAGTCCACACATCAAAGCAGTTTTGGAACTCTTTTTCTGGAATGGCCATCAGAGCTGTTGTCATTATTTGTATGTATCTAAAAATCCAATACTAAATAAAAGGTCAAGTTAGGATTTTTTGGTAGTTTTAAAAAATATTTTTAAAGTTTTTAAAAATTTTTTTAGTAGTAACAGTCACATATAACTGTATATCCTATTTATTACATCTTCAACGGCTGAACAATATTTCTTGGTCAGATGTACTATAGCTTATTAAAGTGGTCTGTTTTTGAAAATTTAGAGTTTTTATGGTATCATATTATTAATATATGATTTGTGCACATATTACATTGTCATAAATATCTTTGAACACATAACCTTCTAAATATTTTGAATTATTTTCTTTTGTTGGAATCCATGAAGAGAAATTATTTGGTAGAAGAAGTTAGGTTTTTGTAACTTATATAAGTGATAAGGATTTTCAAACATTGAGTTGTCTATGAGGATGTTTCCAAAGGAGATTGGCAAGTGAGTCAGTGGACTGAGTGGGTAAGATCTGCCCTCAGTGTGGATGAGCACCGTCCAATCAGCTGGGGATTGAAACAGAACAAAAAAGTAGACACAAGTATTTCCTCTCTCTCTCTCTCTCTCTCTCTCTTTCTCTCCCCCCCCTTCCCTTTTCCTCTTCCTTTCTCCCTCTCCCTCTCTCCTCTCTCTCTCCTCCCTCTTCTTCTCTCTTTTTCTTTCCTGGAGCTGGGACACATTTTTCCTCCTGTCCTTGGATGTGAGGATCCTGGGATCTTTGGCCTAGGGACTCAGATTTACATCAGAATCCCACATCTCCCCACCCCTAGGTTCTCAGGCCTTTGCCCTGAGACTGAGAATTACACCATCAGTTTCCCTGGTTTTGAGGCTTTGGAACTTGGACTAAACCACACTACCAGCATTTCAGAATCTTTAGCTTGCAGATGGTCTGTCATGAGACTTCTCAGCCTCCATAATTGCATGAGCCAAATGCTCTCAAATATCTCTATTTGTCTGTTTGTTCATCTGTCCATCTGCCCATCCATCCATCTGTCTGTCCAACCATCCATCCAGTCATCCATCCATCCATCCATCCATCCATCCATCCATCCATCCATCCATCCATCCATCCAGGCATACCTCATTTTATTACACTTCACTTCATTGCACGTCACAGATATTATATTCTTTTACAGACTGAGGGTTTGTAACAACCTTGCATTGTTTAAGTCTATTAATTTCTCCCAAAGCATGCACTCTTTATGTTTCTGCATTAGCATTTTTTTTAACCAATAAAGCATGTTTAAATTAAGGTATATGCATTGTTTTTTAGACATAATGTTCTTGCACAGTTTATAGACTATAGTACAGTGTAAACATAACTTTTGTATGCATTGAAAAATTAAAAAATTGTGTGATTTACTTTATTCAGATAATCATTTTATTGCAGTGATCTAGAACTGAACCTACAATATGAGATATATTTGTATATATCCTATTGGTTCTTTTCCTCTGAAGAACCCTAATACATTTGTTGTTTCAGTTGATTTTGAGTGGCAAAAGATTGTTCTGGACTGATTGATTGGTCTATTTGCAGATAAGCAAAAGAAGACCAGAAAGCATTAGAACACGTAATCGAAATGGTAATTTCTTTTAGACTTCTCCAACATATTATTTATATTTTAAAGTAATTATAATGCGTGTAAAACTTCTTATAAATAGCAGTTTCTTCTTTTTAACACATTATTTGATATTATTTGTGTTCTTCTGTTTTGAAGAGTTTCATCTTGGTTGAATAGTAATATATTTCATTCTCAAAATATTTGAACATTAATAATTAAAATATTAACATGTTTAATGTTAGTTTACTATTATATAGTTAATTTAATATTACACTAAACTACATAATTTAATATTTTAACATAGTTTAATATATTTTATTTTTTAATTAATAAAGTTATTTTATACATATAGATATCACATATATATGAGATATGTATCATATAATGTTATTTCAACATTAGGAATTCCTACTGAAGAAGACAATCTTTATGATTCTTGAAACTTCAGGTTTAATACAAGTATTTAAAACTATTTTATTGAACCTAGTACCATGGAATATTTCTGACGAGCAGATTTCAAATGCTAAATTAAAAATTAATTATAATCAAACTAAATGGCTGCTGGTTACACCACATAAACCTCATATTCTGATTTTAACTTAACTTTTAAGTGCCAACTGCTGTAACTCATATTAGAACTACATTAAATTTCACACACACAAAAAAGTAACACTTGGTAGCTTCTTATTTTCACAATCTTTTCATTACTCCAGCCTGTATAAAATTTTCCACTGTTTCTAATGAGCTGAAGAATAAAAAAATAGCCCACTGAAGGTCAATCATAGATTTCAGGTTCCCAGTTTAGAAGGTGAGCTGCATTATAGTTTTACACAGTTGTTCCTCAAGTAATAGTGAAAAATATTGTAGTAAGTGCTGTATTGAAATATAAACTCTCTTAAGTGCAACATTAAGAACATATGGTTGAGTAATACAGATAGTGTTTACCGTGATTTCCCCATTACAAACTAATTAACTTTCTTGTCTTCAAGGATAGTGGCGATGATGGTATTTAGAAAATCTTGCTGTAAATCCTAAATGCTATCTCTAGGTTTCATTTAAAAAAGCCTAGCCGGGCTTGGTGGCTCAGCCTGTAATCCCGCACCTTTGGGAGACTGAGGTGAGTGGATTGCCTGAGCCCGCGGGTTCAAGACCCGCTTGGGCAACTTGGCGAGACCTCATCTCTACAATAAATCAAAAATTAGTCGGGCGTGGTAGCGCACGCCTGTAGTTCCAGCTACTCGGAAGGTTGAGGCGGAAGGATCGCTGGAGCCCAGCAGGTCGAGGCTGCGGTGGCCCGGAGCAGCCACTGCACTTCCAGTCTGGGAGACAGAATGAGACTCCAACTCAAAAAATAAAAATAAAGGCTTTTCCACCCTCCTGCACGAATTGCTTTGTATCCAATTCTACTGCATATCTTGATCATAGTATGAATAAATTACACTAAATCTATTAAGTAGCTTGATATACATGAACTTTATTGGGTGAGACAAATAAACCTTTCAGAACATTAAATAGCAAAGTCCTTTTCCATGGGACTAGATAACCCATCTTGAACTGGTAAGTGTACTTTTTTAGAAATTCTGAAATGATTTTGCAATTAGAAGCTCTTTCCTGGTTTCTAATAGAGTTTTTATGGACAAGCTTCTTAATGTCTGAAATTAGGAGTTTGGTTGTAAGGCTTGGTGTGTGTATGGCTGTTTATTGAGATTTCCACTAATCCATAGATCTGCATTTCTCATCATATGTATGGTTTATATTAGCATATCACCGAAACAATGCACCTTTTTTTTTTTTTTTTTTTTTGGTT